>NW_026652283.1:11897394-11941849 GCF_009828535.3 Hylobates moloch | reverse complement strand
GTGGATTGTGAAGATTTCAGGGACATTTATTAGTTCCCCAAATTAATACTTTTGTAATTTCTTATGCCTGTCTTTACTGCAATCTCTAAACATAAATTGTAAAGATTTCATGGACACTTATCACTTCCCCAATCAATACCCTTGTGATTTCCTATGCCTGTCTTTACTTTAATCTCTTAATCCTGTCAGCTGAGGAGGATGTATATCGCCTCAGGACCCTGTAATAATTGCATTAACTGCACAAATTGTACAGCATGTGTGTTTGAGCAATATGAAATGTGGGCACCTTGAAAAAAGAACAGGATAACAGCAATTGTTCAGGGAATAAGAGAGATAACCTTAAATTCTGACCTCCGGTCAGCCAGGCAGAACAGAGCCATATTTCTCTTCTTTCAAAAGCAAATGGGAGAAATATCGCTGAATTCTTTTTCTCAGCATGGAGCATCCCTGAGAAAGAGAATACGCGCCTGGAGGTATAGGCTTATAAACAGCACCCCCCAGGTGTGCCTGTCTCTTATGGTCGAGACTGCAGAGGTGAAATAGACTCCAGTCTCCCATAGCGCTCCCAGGCTTATTAGGAAGAGGAAATTCCTGCCTAATAAATTTTGGTCAGACTGGTGGATCTCAAAACCCTGTCTCCTGATAAGATGTTATCAATGACAATGGTGCCCGAAACTTCATTAGCAATTTTAATTTCGCCCCGGTCCTGCGGTCCTGTGATCTCGCCCTGCCTACACTTGCCTTGTGATATTCTATTACCTTGTAAAGTACTTGATGTCTGTGACCCACACCTATTCGCACACTCCCTCCCCTTTTGAAAATCCCTAATAAAAACTTGCTGGTTCTTGTGGCTTGTGGGGCATCACGGAACCTACAGACATGTGACATCTCCCCCAGACGCCCGGCTTTAAAATTTCTCTCTTTTGTACTCTGTCCCTTTATTTCTCAAGCTGGCCGACACTTAGGGAAAATAGAAAAGAACCTACGTGAATATCAGGGCAGGTTCCCCAATAAAGTACCTTCTCAAACTATCTTTGTCTTCACATAGCCTTAGAAGCCCACTGGGTCCCTTCTGTACCTGTCACTGTGACAGCTCCCTATGCTGAGTGGAACTGAGCATATTCTACAAATTCTTATGCCTGCCAGTGCCAGCTGAGGATGCACACTACCCAGACCACTGCAGGAGTGACTAGCTCAGATAGCAGAGAGGCTCTGCCCCCAGCCTTGCCTTCCCAAGCCAGGGCGGGTGTTTGCCACCTGCACTGCTCACAGGCTGGGCCACAGAGAGATCTTGCATTTCCACCACATGTCTCACCCACAGTGTGCACGAGTGTGGTAAGCTGGCTGTGCCTAACATGCCACCCTCCTAAGCTGGGCTGGCTCCTCAGGGACACCCCATGTTGAAATCCTGGGGGAGGGACCAGCTTGACCCTAAGAGAATTCCCAAGGTGCCAACTCAGAGGATTAGCTCCCTCTCTGCCACCACCCAAATCAGGCCACAAGTTGCAGCGGTTAGACAATGAAATCATCTTTTCTTCTGGTTTTGGTGGTTACTATTTTTAACTGCATTGAATGCCCAGGAAGAAGCTGAGGAGAAGGTACCCAGAGCAGCAAAGACCCATTTCCTGGCTCAGAAGCCCACGGCCCTGGGATTGTCTCCTGTTTGCCAGAGGAGAGCTGCGTTTGTGTGTTGTGGGGAAAGCTGTTATTCCCTTACAGTTTTAAGGTTTTGCAACAGTTTAAGGAAAAAAAAAAAGAAATCTTCAGGCTCAGCCCTCATAGCAATTATCTTTTCTGCTGGGGTGAGGGGGGTTAGTGAGCAGGAGAGAGCGAAAGGAGGAAGAACAGAATGGAAAAGAAGCAAGTGTTAGTGGAACAGGATGTACTTAAAATTCCCCCTGTCTGTTATCCATCCCAAAACTGGCCTCTCCATGGGTGTAGGAGGCCACTGCGACTTCATACATATTTATAGCATTTGGCAGCTCTGTGGAGCACATCGCTTTAACAATGTATTTTAAATGAAGCTAAATGAAACGCGTTCCCAGTTCCTGGGAAAGGATCTTTTTTTTTTTGGATAAACTGTGCTGTGGAGATGCTGCTGGCTGAAGTGTCATGGATAATCACAGTGTGGAAGCTGACGTGAGTCTGGGTAGAAGCCAGATGACCCAGACCAGAATGGGACATCCTGGGAAAGATCCAGTCTAGCCTGACCGCTCCCAGATCTCAGAGCCCCAGGGAGCAGGGTGTAGCTCTGAGATCCTGCCAGTCTTCTGCCCCACCATGTTTTCCAATGGCTTTTGGAGAACCTGATCCTCTCCACCCATAGTAGATCCAATGCAAAGTAACTGATTACCTCCCAAAGGTCTCCAGGGATCAAGGGTCAGAGCTTATCAGGGGTCAAGTTTTCTGGAATCAGAATGCAAAAGTCAAAAGCCTAAAACCAGTGCTCTGCTTGACACACCATATTAGTTAATTAAGCTTCTGTGTCTGAAATCTAAAACATATTTATGTTATTTTCCAAATAAAATATAGACCTAATTGAATTTCATTGGCCCACGCATAAGTCTATAGATACAACTTCTTCACTGGCCTCTCTATGCTTTGGTTTTCCCATTTGTAAAATAATGATATTAGACTAAGGGCTCTTCCAGCTCAAAAATTCCAAGAGGCAAAAAACACATGTAATATCTCTCCTCCAATTCCATCACCATTTCTTTGCTGAGCCCCGGCTAATTGTTCCTCTGCCCTACGTCCTGTCTTAGGGTCTTTTTCTCCATTCCAAATGTCTCAACACAGGTTCAGTTTTTATGTTTCTCAATGCTAGATTATTAGAGCTGTCCTCTTGCAGATTTCTTTGGTTTCAATTGTTTTTTATGCTAATCGATACCACATGCAGCTGCTCAGACCAACTAGGTTCAAAGCCCATTTCATATCTGGCTCAGAACCTGTGCATAGCTCCTGATATCTCCACCCGCACGCTCCCTCACCTGCTGTGGCACAATACGGCCCTGTGGCTCCAATCATGTTCATTCTTTATCCAGTCATTAATGCACCTGAAGACTCTTGCCCTTTGCCTGGACAATAATGTTACCACGTGGCTTCCCCTTCTCTCTGAACCAGGCTTTGTTCATGCCTCCTTCCAACCTCAGCCTGGCTACACTGCCAGGACACTGACACCCTTTCCCTTTAGCATTCCCTTCACATTGCTTTCTTTGCCATTTTGATGACCATCCATGTCCTTCTTTGGTGGGTTCGTGCCTGATTCTTCTTCCATCCTAGTGAAATGCTGAAATGTCACAACCCCACCTCCTCTTCCGGGTGACAAGTGCACTACTTGGCATATTGATGTCCAAAGGATGATCATTAATAATTAAGAAACTTAACTGACCTCAAATTTTCAAATAATTAAAGAGCCACTGGACTTGCTCCACCCCACACCTGTTTTCAGCACTAACTACATGTACCCATTGCAGTAAATATGCATATTGAGGGCTGGGAAAGAAGGCCAGGCTGGTGCGCTGAACCCATCACCTGGCTCCAAGCCAGAATGAAGGAGGCTGAGCTCATCAGCTTCTGCTGATGACTTATGCTTCAACTAGTGACCTCTCTTGATTTTTATTCTCATCCCTGCAAATTAGAGGGAAGGTGATTTGACCAAGAAATCCTGTGATAAAATATTCTGCAGAGATGTCATTCTATTTTGGTAAATATGATAGTCTCCGTAGAGTTCACCAGTAAGGCAACTAATATATAATGATAAAGATTCCAAAATGTTTGCTCATATTTCCTGAGTAAGCATTACATACAACCTAAAGAGCGAGAGGTTTTGGTCTCCCTTTCCTAGTAATACTCCCATCATAGGCAAAAAATAAATGAATAAATAAATAAATAAAAATCCAAAAGAAAGATCCTGGGAAGGGTGTCATCTTATCTTCTTTATTTGTACTAAACAAAGGTTGAAAGACACTTTTCTAAAAATCTGTTTTGAGGGCTCAGAATTTAAACTCTTCCTCTGCAGTCTTTGCAAATCCAGTAGCCTTTTTGATGCCAAATGAAAAGTTTCCTGTGCATCCTCCAGAAACGCCATTTCTTGTGACAACTCTTCAGAGCTATACGCATGACTTCCAGCATTGGGGTCCATCAGAGGACCCGCTGGATCCCTTAGGACTGTCTGCAGAGTTTCAGGAACACAGGAAAGATATCCATGGTCACTGTTGGAAGAAATGGCAGCATGGCTGGTGATCATGCTATTGTCTGAACTGCCTCAAATGCTTTATAAACGGATGTGGAATGAGGGTGCAAACATGCACTCAGCCATGCATCTACTCTATGCCTACATAGGCTTGTCCTCTGGTGGTCAAGAGAGGCTGTTCTTCCAAGGTGTCAGGAAGAAGGGGTATGCACAAGAAAACAAACTTGAGGGGAAATGGTCCATGTTTGCTGTTTGCTCTCTTGTTACAAGTTCTAGAAGGAAGATCAACACTCAATTGTCTGATAAAATGAGGAACAAGTCTAGAACCCTCTTGTATCTCACTCTAATTCCTCCAGCTCTTCATTCTGTCACTCAGAGCCTTCCGGTTCAAGATCCTGCATCTCCAAGAGCGGGGTCATGAACCAGGAAGGAATCTCCTCAGTCAGGTTCAGATACAGGGTTAAATCAATCCACCAAATTAAAAGGGTGGTGGCAGGTTCACATACCTACGGCAAAAGTCGTTCTGAGGGAAATGTGTCATTTGGAACCTGAAATCTTCCCTTCAGCATGGAGGGGGTGATTTCCCACCTTTCCAGCTATAACACTCTCTTCTGCTTCCTTTCATTTCACTACACCATCTATGAGACAGACAGGAATTATTATCTTTATTAATAAAGTGAATTAAAATAGATTGGTTTGGACATTTGAGAAATTCTTGAAGTCACAGGGCTCTACTGGGGTAACATGAACCAGAGCTGGAATTCCATGAAGCACAAACTTTGGAGTCAGACAGATGAGGTTTAATCTGATTTCTAGCTGCAGGGCCTTGGGCAAGGCATTCAGACTCTCTGAGCCTCAGTTTTCTCATCTAAAAAATGGGGACAACACTATATTGGGTTGTTAGTAACAACAAATGTGATACGTGTAAGTTACTTGGCACATAGGCATTCGAGAAATGGTAGATCTAAACTAATATTAGAGGTATAGGTGCCACAGCACACAGAAAAACACCTAATCAATAAAAAGTTTATTCCTGAGGCATTTTCTTTAGTTTAGATCACCAAAGGATTAGAATTAACACGCGCAGGAGGGTAGAGCTAAGCATAACAGACAGGTGAAAAGAAAGGTAGGGAACAAGTCAACTGAAAGCAACATTCCAAAAGAAATTACACCCTTGGCAGCCAAAGACAAGGGTTGGGTTTTCAGCATTAGTCACTGCTGAGGATTCATGAGCTGGAGAACACATGGCTGAGATGCCCTCGTAGGCAAGAATTATTCCGGCAGGGTCCTGAGTTGCAGAAGGAGAAATGCCATTTCCCTTCAGTCTGGACAGCCCTGTTCACTCTAGGGAAGCACAGGAACCAAAACACCATTTACTCTGACTCTGGGCTGCGAGCTGTGGGGAAAGCCTAGAAACAGATAATTTTTATGATCCCAATGCTTGGTCAAAATGCAATGGTGCAGCATTTAGGGTCAAGGTGGGCTAACCATAACACCAGGCTTTCTGGAATCTTTTTAAAATAATGATGAATGCAACTGACAAGAACAAAATAATACACCATTGCCACAATACAGGTCAAACACAGAAATCTGTCCAATTCAGAGGCAAGAAATATACCACAGTTTTAGTTGGAAGCCAGAATAAAGTGTACACATTTTCTAAACCACATACTGAACTAAACCTAACTTATTTTCCTAAGCCTTAAATCAATTTGAACTGGGTTTAAGTATAAAAATATGTAAAGATGTTTTTGATGCAGGGTGTGTAATTTTATATATATATAAACTGAATTGGGTACTAATTGGAATATCAAAATATGCTTAGAATCAAAACAAACAGCAGCTTGAGAATTCAATTCTAAATTGATTAAAAACAAAAGGAAATGGGCTGGGTGCGGTGGCTCATGCCTGTAATTCCAGCACTTTGGGAGGCTGAGGCGGGCAGATCACTTGAGGTCAGGAGTTGGAGTTCAAGACCAGCCTGGGCAATGTGGTGAAACCCTGTCTGTACTAAAAATATAAAAAATTAGCCTGCCATGGTGGCGCACGCCTGTAGTCCCAGCTACTCGGGAGGCTGACGCAGGAGAATTGCTTGAACCCAGGAGGCAGAGGTTGCAGTGAATCAACATCACGCCACTGCACTCCAGCCTGGGCGACAGACTGAGACCCCGTCTCAAAAACAATAAAATTAAAACTAAAAAATAAAATAAAAACAAAAGGAAATAAACTCACAGTTAGTCATTGATTGATGATGATGATGATGATGATGACACTATACTTCCTGATACTTGATTCTCAGTGTAATGACATATGTCCTCCCAGGGTGGACTGGTCCTGGGTTTACCCCTGCAATGCTCTCGATACCTTCCAACTGGAAAATCTACCTTCTGACTGGTGTGGCCTTTGAGAAATGTGCTGGGCCCGAGTTCACAGGGAGGATTAGGCCCCACATACGAAAACAGAAGACAGCTAATTAACTTTTTCAACTTAGTAATCATCAATTTTATTATTAGCATATTAACCAGGGATAATGCCAGTGTGGGTGCGTGTGTGTGTGTGTGTGTGTGTAATCAGTATGTAGACATTATTACATGTGCAAATGTAATAATGTTTTAATAATGTAAATAATTAGCAACTTAAATTAACCTGTTTTGTCAGAATGCATTGTTTAGATCCTGGGAACTCTTAGGGGAAAATAAAAATATGGATCCTCACCAGTTGAACCACACAGAGTGAGTTAATTGTGTTGCTTAAAAATAGAGAAGGTAGGGGGAACAAAGATCACTTTCACACTTCCAGAGTGACATGGAAATCGGGACTCAGGGACAGCCTCTAAATGGAAAAGAAGGCAGGTTTGGGAAAGTGGGGAGGTGGGTGGACCTGCACCTGGAGCAGTCCTTTGGCAGATCTTCCTGGAGAAGGTGAAGATGCTGGCAGAGGGAAATAAAGGGTTTAATTCCCTGCAGCCAGGAGTTTGACAATGGCTCAGATTTTCAGAGATGTGACAAACCAAGAGGACTTGGCCACAAGGCCTCAGTTTTCTGTGGTTTCAAATTTACTCATCTGAGAAACATGGGACCTTCTAGCCATTGTAAAGAAACAAATCCAGCGATCCCCGAGAGAACGAGTTGCTGATCCAGAAGCTGAAGAAAGGGCTGTGTGACTCCTGGCTCCTTCCCCTTCCACATTCTGGGCTCTGTTCTCAGCTCCCCTGAGTAGGGCTTGCCGTCTGTCCTGCTTGATCTGTCTGTAGTCTCGACAGTTCTCAGTGAGGCTCCTCTAAGGGGTTGAATCAGATTTATGCAGGTCTGAGAAGAGTGAGTTCCTGCAGACACAATACCTTCTGAGTTTCTGCTCAGCAGCACAGTTTGAGGTGTGGCCTCTACACATACTGCATATGTAAAATATCAGCCCACGTGGGAATGATTTCTTCGAGTTAGTCTGGCCCCACCTTGAAGAGTTTAACTTGGATTCCATTTGTCTTCCCCCTGTCCTACTTTCCCCTGTGGCTGAGAGAGGATTTTCCATTTCATGCTGCAGACATGTGAGGCATCTCAGTCCCGCTCCATTCGTCCACACATCTGGAAGGGCAATGCTCACATCTGGAGCCCATTCTCAGCTGGAAGATGTCTTTCAACATTCTTTTCTTTGAAACCCAATCCATGTAACCTCTTGTTCAAAAGGGCCTCTGAACTACTGGAATCATTTGCAGAGGCTCAGGAAAAAGTCCTTAATTTCATCCCTACGTGGTGGAATTTATGACTCAAACCAAACCCAACATTCTGTTTCTGATTGCTTTTTTTCAATAATGACTCTTTGGAGCTACGTGTTCAAAAGGACAGAAGTTCTAGCTTACGACACATACCAAAGGAAGGCGAAAGCAAGCTGTTCAGTAATCACCAGGGCGAGTCCACTGAAGCTCTGTAAGCTTCAACAACCTAGGTCATTTCTTCATCAATAAAATTGGGATTCGTTGTTTAAAAATAGACACAGGAGTGTGTGAGGATAAGGGAGGTAACATATCTGGACATGCTTTGTCTCACACCTGTGTAGGATAAGGATAGATAGAGAAAGGGGAAGGGGTTTGTGTCAGGCTGAGACAGTCTCTGCATTTGCTCACTCATCTCTCCGTAAACCCATGAAACACCCCAACATAGGACTCCATGATGCCCCACTGAGCAGGAGAAAGGAAGAAGTCTCAAGAACACAAGACCGAATCGACAGTATTTGATCAGCATGCATGCAAATTACCCAGCCATTCTGAAAAACTACAGCTTCTGGTTCGGCGGTCTGGGATGGGACTGAGGTCTGCATTTCTTTTTTTTTGAGACGGATCCCCGTGTCCCCAGGCTGGATCATGGCCACCGCTGCAACCCCTCCGGTTCACCCATTTCGCCCGCCTCGGCCTCCCAAAGTGCTGGGATTACAAGCGTGAGCCACCGCGCCCGGCCTGAGGTCTGCATTTCTAACAAGCTCCCAGAGGCTGCTCATGCTGCGAGTCCCCAGATCATGTTTGGTACTAGAGAAATGGGCCCCAACAAAAAATTCAACCTCTGCTAACAAGTGAATTTGTCATTTTGCAGGGTCGACTCTAATTCTCAAGCCCAGCCACTAGACAGAGAGGTGTGGAAGGAAATGAAATTCATATTTCTGAAATGCAGAAAGGCCAATTCATCTCCACCTTTACCCTCTTCTGCCAGAAGGGAGGAGCCACGCCAGCCTCTTGGGTGTGAAGGGAAAACTAACTGCCTTACTTTACCCCATTCCCTACCTTCAAATATTTCCCTGATTGCGTCAGGTTTATACCTAGTGGAGGGAATGACACAACTATGGATGGCTGCCTTTGACCTTCAGCAATTGCCCAACTCCCAGCCAAGCTGCTGGGAGAGGAAGACAGGCAGCCACTATTTCCACGGGGGCACTGCCTGCCAGCTCCTCCTGCCCCTGAGCTGTGTGGCCTGGCAACCAGAGGGTGGGAGAAAGGGAAGAATGGAAGTAGGTGAGGAGGTAAGGGAGAAATTATGATGACAGGAGACAACGGCCAAGGGTTCCTAGTCACACAGACACATGCCCAGCAGTGTGGAATGTTAATGAGCCTCAGAGGGAGGGCGCCAGTGGGTGTGAACCTCGAAAGCAAGAGGCCAGAAGTGCAAAAACATTCATTTTTTCCATTTTGTTATTTTTTAAATACCAATAATAAAAAAGGAGAAAAAAAATCCCACTTCTTAGATGATCTGGCAGGCAGGAGGAAAAAACTGGAAAACTACTTATAAAAACCAAGGGAATCATTAAAGGGTGTGGAGGGGGCTGAGGAGAGATTGGTAAAAATCCTGTGCTAAAAACTAAGACATGTCTTGATGTGTGGCCAAAAAATTGTTTGTAGTAAGATTCTAAAGATCTGAAGTGAGACTTGGACCAGGCAGGAGGTTCTAGTGGCCCCTGAATGAGGAGGGGTGGGCAGTTCCCTGTGGCCCACCCACCACCACCCTACTGCCCCATCAGTGTCTTCCTGGGCAGAGGACACCCCAGTCCACAGGAGGGTGAGGAAAGTGGTGGAAGAGTTTTGATTCAAGTTGCAATTATGGAACTTCAGTTTTCTACATAGGTTGAAAGCCTTAATTCGGACCCTAAAGAGTCCCTTAAGCTTGTAACCATCTCTGATCTGGCCTTCCCGCTTCCTGCCGTTCCCACACTCCAAATCCTACCACATTTTGCCATAAGGATGATTCCTCTGAAACACAGATGGAATCACGTTGCTCAAAACTTTTTTTCATAGTTCCCCATGGTCAACAGAGGAAATTCCAAACTTCTTAGCATGGCATTCAGTGCTTTCCACAGCCTTGCCTTAGCCCACTTTTCCAGAGTCACCTCCAGCCGCTCCCCCTCTTCCCCCCACCCACCCACTGCCAAAACAACCTCCCTAGAGTCCAGCCACTAGATCACACCATTCCCCGTCAGGCCATGAACTTCCAACTCATCTCACCCTTTGAACATTACTATCATTCCCCTTTCGGCTTATCTTCCAAACAAGCCCTATTTACCCTTTTAAAAGATACACAAATTTACAGTTTTTCAAAGTAATTCATGCACATAATTTAATTGTTTTAAGGTGCAGGGGATTTAAAATGCATAACAACAGTCTCTTCCCTTCCTCTTCCCTCTCCGCTTCCCCTTGCCCACTCCCTCTACCTAATCACCTTGCATTCTCTTTGAGTTTTCTCTCTGGTGATTACTTTTATTTCTCTAAAAACTGTTTCTTGATTTCTATAAAGCTATTTCTTAATTTAGCAATTTTACATAGCATTTTTTTGCATTCTGACTATAATAAATGAGGGTTTAGCAAACGTGGAACATACCACTATTTTCATTTTCCTAATGGAAACCGTTAATAACATTACGGCAGGTTACCAGGAGAAGCACTGTATAGTAAGAGGTAAGAGCTCAGGCTCCAAAGTCTGACAGGCTGAGTCCGGATCGCTAACTTACTACTTACCACTGAGCAATCTTGGCCAACTGATTTAACGTCTCTGTGCTTACATGTCATCAAAAAACATTTGAAGACAAAAATTAGTGTTTCCTGAAAGGCTATAAAATCTATACTGGTCACTGGTCTCTCCAGACCTGCAGCAAAACTGTCATTGTGTGTTACTCTTCACTATGATTCCGGGTTGAATACACTGCTTCTGGAATTTTGTGTCTTCCTCTGGCTTGTTCTACTTTCTCATTTTGCAGGAGTGTGTTGACTTCCAAAACAAGGTGTGTAAAGTTAAGCGTTCTGACTTCTTATCTGTCTCAAAATGTCTTTTCCTCTGCCTTCAAGTTTCACAGATATTCTTGAGGAGTATATAATTCTAGTTGATACATAAGCATATTCATCTAATAATAAGAAGAAAAAATAAAATAAAGAATTCTAGTTGAAAACCATTTTCCTTCATAATTTAAAGCAGTTAAAAACTGTTTTCTAGCAAACCGTGCTGCTGTTAGAAATCTTTGGTGCTCATTTATTTGTAGGTTGGCATTATTTTTTCTCCATTTCTCTCTCTCAGAAAACATTTAAGAACTCTCTTTTCTGTATTAGTGTCCTGAATTTTATGCTGTTTCATTTGCCAACTCTTCTTTATCGTAGTGAGCACAAGGTGAATATGTCTTTCTTAAATTGTGTGTCCTTCAACTCTGGGGAATTCTCTTGTGATGTTTTTCTGTAATTCCTTCCCTCATCTGTTTGTCTTCTTCTCTTTTTGGAGCCTCTATCAGTTAGATGTTGGTTCCCTGGATTAGTCTATGTGTTACCTTTTTTGTCCTTTTCTTTTTTTTTTTTAATCTCTGTCTTTTTATTTTACTTTTCCTCTATTTTATCCTCCAACTTTTTAATTATTGTTTTTATAGCATTCTCTTCTTTTAATTGATGTGATATCTTCATAAATGTCTCTGAATATACAAATTCGAGTTTCTTTCAAGTTCCTTATGTATCCTGAATTAACTCTTGTTTTCCTGTGGAGTCATTTCTCTTTTTCTTAATTGTGTTTCAGAGTTTCTTTCAAATGCCTACTAGTTGCTGATGCAAGCAAAACTGGCTGAACTCAGAGTATGCCGGAGGTCATGCAGACTACCCGGCTCCACTACAGGGTCAGTGGGAATGGAGCCTGGATGTGGCATCAGCTCCCACACCAAGAGCAGGTTGTTCAGTTTCTTCACAGAGGAGCAATCCTTCCCCCATGATAGGGTAGAGAAGTGGGGAGTTTCAGCCCGCATCTCAATCTTGCTCACCATCAAATCTAGAGTTTTTGAGTCCTCTAAATTTAGAATTGTGTACCCTTCCAGCGTTCTGCAGGAAAAATCAGCCCTTGCCAGCCACCCCCTGCCCGCACATCTCCTTCCCTGTGCCTTGCCCTGCCCACCCCACCCCATTAGCTCTTGGTCCTTTTGCCACTTCTGCAATCCACACAGCACACCATCACTTAGCCTCCAAAGATCCTCTCCACATTCTCTTGATTTCCAGAGAGAAGATTCAGATCCCCTGGGACAGGGCGGGGGGTGTTGGGGGACAACCAGGAATCCTTACTATCAACATTGGATGTGGGGTAATAGAATAATTTTTTCAGTGTTGAAAGACAAACCCTCAACCTAGAATTTTAACTCCAATTAAACTGTCTTTAAATTTGGGGATAAATTAATGTTATCTCAGGCACATGTAAAACCTCTTTCAATATTCTCTTAGAAGAAGTACTCCAGGAAGAAGTGAAATACATACAAGGAAATATTATGAGACTTATTTTTATAAAGAGTAAATAAATACCATATAATTTTAATGTCTTTCTAAAAAAGAAGCAAAAGTGGAAGTTAGATTTAGAGAAGTAAAAGAATCACTAACCATACAACAGATGCTCTCCAAAAAGACCAAAAAAAAAGAAAGTGAAAGGGGAAAATACTTAAGGAAATAAATATGATTTCTTAGAATTAAAGAAAATGAGAGACTTCAATTGGAAAGACTTATGGAATGTTGTACAACACAGATGGGGAGAATGGTCCACACCTAGACACATTATAGTGAATTTATAAGGTACCAACATTGGCAGAAGAAGAAATTGAAGGTTTGCATAGATAACCATTATAGAAATTAAAAGAGTAATTAGTTGACAAGGCTGGTAAGTATAATCTCGCTTCCAAAACTGGATAAGAACAATACCCAAAAAATTATAGTATCTACATATATAGATAATTATATATCTAATATATGCAAAACCTCCTGCAAATCAACATGAAAAAGACTGGAAACCCCAAAGAACAATGGGCAAAACATGTAATACACAAATTAGAGAATAGATAACAAGTAAGAGGTGAGACATGTAACCCTCCTAGAAATCAGAAAAATACAAATTTAAAAACAATGATATACTATTTTACACACACCCAGTATACAAAGATTAGAAAGCCAGGTAATAGCAAGTTCTGGAGAAGATTCCAGGAGACAGGCTCATTCATTCACTGCTGGAGTGCAGCCATTCTGGAGAGCAACCAGGCAGTATTTAGTGAAATGAAGTACTCCTATGCCTTATGGCCCAATGATCCCACAGGCTGGTATATACCCAGAGAAGCTCTTGCCAAAGCCATAGGGGCACATGCACGGGGTTCTTGTTCTGTCATTAGAATGCCATGAGTGAGTCAGGGGTACAGGTAGAGTGTGGAATAGGGAAGGGAGGTACAGAAGGGAAATGGAAGTGAAGATAAGGGATGAAAGGAAAAAAGCAAATGACCAAAATAAAACCAGAATGTGACCTTACACAGCCTACTAACAACAGTGTGGCTGAGGAATGTGTTTAGCTTGGCTGTCTGCATCTGAGGGTCCACAAAACAAAAATCACCACATGCAAGCATTGATTTACCACCTGACATCCTATCCTGGGTCAGGGAACTGGGTCAGGGAACTGGTGGTAGAAAAATAAATGAGCAGCTTCTGCCAGGCTTTGACTGAAGAGATGAGCTGGGGAATAGATGTGGCCTCCCAACAGGCTTCTTTCCTCACCTCTCCATTCATCTGGCCTAGTGGGAAAAAAGAGAAGGCCTCACCCTCTATAAATAAACCCCTCCCTGGCCCTCAGTAATCTCTCCAGGTTTAGTTCATCCCAAGGCTGCAAGCCTGTTTGCCACCCAGACATCATTTCCTTCCACAGAGCCTTTGTGGAGTGGGTTCCTCAACCTGTGAGTCATCCCTGCCCATTTCACCCTGGAGTCAAACTGGATCAGTGTTGGGATTTGTCACCTGCACTCACTAGAGCATGTCCACAGCCATCTCCAAGCCTCTGACCCGTGTGTGCAGGAAGGGCTAAGGAACCAGGCAGAGGTGAAAGCCTACGTTTCCCAGGGAAAAGAAATTACTTTAGCATCAATAACATCTATCTCTCCCAGGTAATCAAACTGAGCACCTGGACAAAGAAACCCCACCTCCCACGGTCCCAATAAGGACCGGAAATTGGCTTGTTGAAGTGACGCAGGAAAATGGAGCCGGCAGTGCAAAGGTGAACTCTAAGAGCCGGTGAAGTTACAAGGAACAGATTTTAGTAGAAGTATTGCTGGCCCCTTTTTCTCTGGCACACGCCTACACCAGACATCTCTTTTAGGACCAAATCCTCTGTTTCCCCTAGATTCCTATTTCATGGATCCTGCCTCTCATCTGGTTCCCTGGCTCAGAGACACACACTGAGCCATCTCCTGTGACCTACCTGGAATGGGGACCCACATCCTGGACTTCTCAAGACTTCACCCAGACCATGAAGTGGCCCTAAGCCCTTTCCAGCTTGCTTGTTCTTAGGTATCAAATAGATAGTCAGTTTGTGGCACTCATTAAGCTTATGCTGTGGGCAGAGCAGTGCAGTGAGGCCTTATGGAGAAGAACAATAGAAATAGAAGTTTTGGTCCCTCAGAGTATACCAGTGAGTGTCAATGGGCCACCTGTTAAATGCAAGCCATTATCCTCAGCACTTTCATATACATTCCTTCATTTATCTTCACAGTGACTCCAGGAGTTAGAGCCCCATTTTCTGATTTCCAGAGGAATAATCTGAACCTCTCCAAGATTGAGGAACCTGCCTCAAGTAATGGCTGGTAAGTGACATATCCAGGATTCCTGACTCCAAGGCCACAGCGCTTTTCACAACACCACAGTTGCATTAAAGAGAATCCATCCCACCTGCAAATACAGAGCACTGTGCCCTGAAATAGACTCAAAAGCGTTTTCAAAATAGCACATCACTAAGAACAAACGCATTAGAAAATAAACTCTGAGCCTGTGTGTTCTGGTCTCTTCTGTAGAAAGGAGGGGTTCAACAGTGAAAGATTCCTAAAAGAGGTAAATTTGAAACCTAGTTTGAAAGAACAGAGGCTACAGATAGGCAGAAAAGAGAAAATAAAGTTGGAATTAGCATCTTCTCTTAAGGTTACGTAGACATTCCTGCCATTGTGGAACAAATTTTCCACTCTGTCTACCAAAGTAAGAGGAATTATGCTTAAATGTGGCAGGGTGGATTCAGGTTAGCATAAAAGACATTTCTGGTGATGAGGTGGTTAAATATCAAACTATTTCATTAAAGGAAGTGGTGAAATGTAGATTGTTTTTTCCCCTCAGATGACCTTGGCTTACTCCTGGAGACAGGAGATGAACACAGCAACTCTGCAGACATCAACTGAAAATGGCAATTCTGGGGCTATAAGATAACTTTATTATGCTCATATAAAAAGGGTTCAGGGCAACCTATATAATAACAAACTATTGCTCAACCCTAGACCCTCCCAAAGAGCCACTGCAAAGTGGTTTCTCACCTTTCCCATACCCTGACAAGCAGGAACCAGAAAGGGCCTGAGTCACCAGGTCACATGACTGAAAGTGCAGCTGGGGCCTCTCTCTGCACTTGGCATGGCCGCATGAAACCAAAATTGCCTGTGCCCTGCAAGCTGAGGAGCACCAAGCAGTTACAGGTTATGTCAGGAAACCCAGGGCTGCCATCCAACTGCTGGAGCCGTCCCTGTTTGCAACAGAAGAAAAGGGAATTTGCAATTGCTCCTTCCCCACACTGTGGCTGCCGTTCAGGTGTTAGTTTTAGTTAGTTAGTTAGTTAGCCAGCTAGCTGGTTGGTTAGGTAGTTAATTGACTAGTTGGTTAGTTAGCTGGTTGGTTAGTTAGTTAGCTAGTTTTGCAAATAGTATAAGGGCACGCTCCATCCCTAAGAAAATGATGCTCTTTCACAGACCTATTAATGATTTAACTGCCCCTTCAGCAAGGCAGGCCTTGAACCAGAAGTCCCCAAGAAGAAACTCTTCCCTTCCTGCTCTAATGATTTCCATTTTCCTAAGAATCCTGGACTCAGAGACTATTCGAGTTACTAAGACCTTAGGCATTTATTGCAGCCTCGTTGTTTTCCAGGAAAGGAAGCTCAAGCCTAAAGGGATGAAGTGACTTGCCCAAGGTCACACATCTGGTCAGTGCCCTTCACCTGGGGTGAACCTTCACACATCCAAGGTGAAGATGAAGGAAGTCAGCCGTTTTCCTCTTGTGTTTCAAGCAGTGAAGTTTGCTTAAGATTGGTGAATGTAGCCTTAGACATTTCTCCTTCCTCTTCATGCCCCACATACCACCACCACCAAACACATAACAATTGCCTGCTCTGCTTCTCTTTTCATGAGAAGATTTTTAATCTACAGGCACCATCAGTTCCTTCTAGCAGAAATAGAAATGGCTTCCTGACCCACGGACGGAGGTGGCTACCTTTGGCAACTCAGGCGGGATGGCTAATACAGGTGTTTTTTGTCATTCTCATCTCCCAAACCCCAGAGCCCACCTTCTCACCACCAAAGGGGATCAGTCAGATGCAGACCATGTGAGATGGCTGGAAGAGCCCGGGTTTTCAAATCAGCAGCCCTAGATACTATTAACTGCATGGCCTCTCTAGAGGCGCTTAGTGATCGGCATCTCTAAATTGGAGATGAAAGTGCCGCGGTGCCATGAGAATGGAATGAGATCATATTTGGGGAAAGCCCTTTGGAAATGGTTATGAGAGGAAATGCCAGGGATTTTCATTACTGGCTTCAGGCTGCCCTAGGCTTGACTATGCAGTTGAGTTCACAGCCCAAAGGAAGGGTGTCTGCAGCTGGGCTGGGCCAGAGGTGGGGCTGGAGATTGGAAATGTGGGTTCCTCCACCTGTGTACACAAGAAAGCACCTCTTCCAACAGCCCTCAGAGAAGGGCATGGACAGGGCCAGCCGTAGCCCAATTCCCAGAACGCGGCTGCCGTGTGTCAGCCCTGAAGCTACCTTTTTTTCTCTTCTTTTTTTTTTTTTTTTTTTTTTTTGGTTCTCATAGGTCTGGAGCATTTGAAAGGGGCTGTGTCACTACTGGCCTAGCAGACAGGCAGCTTGCTCCAGGGCAACAACTCATGCTTTTCCCCAGTGTGAGCTTGTGCAAGTGGAGAATGCTGGGAATGTGAAGCCTATTCCCTATTACTCCACTTCCTTCACGCACTCAGTTTCCCCTCCCTCCTCAATTTCTTCCACAGTCTTGATGAGAAATGATAGTCTCAGAGAGAGAGCAAGCTCTTTTACTCAAGTTAGCCACACCACCTATTTCATGGTGTGGCTTCTGGAAAACTCCTCCCTCAATAAGCACAGCTGGCCCTGTATACTCCCTTTTCCCATCCAACTGCACCTTCAATTTCTCCTGTCCACAGACTTCCTCTGTGTTTATAAGCATGTACAGACTTCTAATAACTCGAGAAATGTTCCTTGATGTCTCCTCCACCATCCACTCTACTTACAATCCTATTTGTATGTGCTTGCCATTGCCACACTTCTTCAATCAGTGGTCTGTACAAGCAATCTCTTCTTTTCCGAAAATCAGTATCTTGTCCCACTTCGTGTTCTATAGAAACTCTACTCCCAGAGGTCACTGAGGAATTGTCTAAAGGTCAATGCCTAATTTTTGGTCTTCATTCTTCCTCTGCAATGTTGATGTTCCACTCAGTGGGATTCACTTCTCCTCTGGCTTCTGTGACAGTACTCAACCCTCATGTCATCCCGTCTGCTGCTCTGTCCCCTTAATCAACTCTTTACTGCCTCCTTCAATAGACATGTGTCAATATGCAGTTCCCAGGGCCTCTGCTATTCTGTTTATTCTGTTTCTCTTGTTAATTCCACTTTCTTAAATGGATGGCTTTTCATTTTGAAAGCGTGTCCCAAATCTGTATCTCCGTATATGACTACTCCGACCTGCAAACGCCTATTGGATATGTTCCTCAGGGTCTTCGTAGTTATTTGATATATCTAAAATTAAATTCATCATCTTTCTGGATTCCCTTTTTCTGTTAATAATACTTCTCTCTCAATTAATCATTTGGAAGCTAAGCTTGAAAACCATTCCTAATTCCTTCACCTGTTTCATCCCCATGTTCAGTCAATCACCAAGTAAGTCAGCTCTTACTCCTAACAAGTAAAAAGGAGAGTTCTAAAGCAATCTCCTTTCCTCCTTACTCATTTTATTTCTACTGACTTCACCCTCCATAGTTCAGATAAATTGTTCTTTTACTCATTCATTTAAAAACTATGCATGTGTATCAAGTGTCTACTCTGAGCCAGGCTTTGTGCTAGGAATTAGGTAAGCAAAAACGGACTCAGAATTTCCCTATTCCAGCAACAGAATTTATAACCTGAAAGAAGAGACAAGCATCACTCAGGAAAACTCTAATGAAAATAGAGCTATAAATTGAAATTAGTACTCCTGAAAGAGAAGAACACAATTAAGGATTGAGACATCAAGTATGAGTAGAAATTGACCAGACAAATGGAGGTGTCCTTCTCAGAAGAGGAAGAAAGTTGCTTACTGATGGAACAATTTATTCTAAGAGTATTTGGTTAAAAGGAATATAGGAGGTTCAGGAAACAGAGAGGCCAATGAGGCTGGAACTGAGAGGGCAAGGGGTAAGAAGAGACTGGAGAAGAAAGAAAGGGACAGACTATGTCAGGTCTGGTCAACCAAGGTAAGGTATTTGGTTGGACTCCATCCTAAGATCAATGAGGAGCAAATGAAGAGTTGTTACTGTTGCTCACTTTGACAGTAGCCACAGCCTCCTGCTGAGATTCTGGCTTTCCTTACTCCAGTCTGTGTTGCATGTCATCACAAGAGTTTTCATGGGACAATCTGCTAATCTATCTCTCTACGTTTACTTCCCAACATCATCTTACACAATATATATATCATAGCTAACTGGTCTACCCTTTGGTCCCTGGGCTATCTTGTGCTTTCCCAACCCTGAGATTTTGCTCACCTCCCATAGCCTCCTCTGCTTCAACTGCTGTCTACCACTCCCCTCTATCTCATGCCTGCCCCCTCATTGAAGGAATCATTTAAATCCAATATTTTCTGGAGATCATAAACCTAACTTAAATATGACTCTCCGTGCTTTCAACAACCATGATACTTATATTGCAAGAGCCTGGTCTTTAGGGCCACAGAGTCTTGGTTTGAGTGCTGATTTTGAGCAAATCACTTATTTCTGGAAGCCTCAGATATCTAATATATAAAATGGATAACATTATTGTACTTATCATATAGAGTTGTTGGGAGAATTAAATCGGAATACATTTCTGAAGCATCTAAAAGAATACCTGGCACATAGCAAACACTGAATACATGTTACTCACGGGCCCCCTTCTCATTCTCTTACTTTTCAAAAGAAATGATAGGCTTTCTGAAGAAAGGGACTATGTGTTATTTATCTTTATTTCTACACCTGACATAATAGATATCCAACCCATAACATTGAAGGATTGAAGATGTTGAATGAATGCTGAAAAATGTTAGAGAATTGTTTAATGATGTGGAATGCAATATTAGAAAATCTTTTCATTAACACACCACATTAGTAGATTAAAGGGAGAAATCTGATCATCTCATAGATGGAAAATAGCCAAAATTTAACTTTGTCATGAAAAACATCTTATCAACAGTAAAACATTTATGCCTATCCAATGAAGAAAAAAGAAAAAAACATAACAGTCTTAATCTTAAAAGTGTATTCACTAAAATACTATAGGTAACATTATATTCGATGGTAAAATCTTAAAAGCAATTGCATTAAAGTCAGGAGTAAGACAATAATGCTTATATCAACATTTCCATTCAGTCCTAGACAGTAAAATAAAACAAGGATTAGAAAAAGAAATGCACAAAGTAAAAAAAGAATTTATAAAACTGCCCCTACTGGCAGAAGAGAGGAGTATCTATAGAAAATCTACATTAAAAATGAATATCGGCCAGGCACGGTGGCTCACGCCTGTAATCCCAGCACTTTGGGAGGCCAAGTCGGACAGCTCACTTGAGGTCAGGAGTTCGAAACCAGCTGGCCGACATGGCGAAACCCCGTCTCTACTAAAAATACAAAAATTAGCCAGGTGTGGTGGTGGACGCCTGTACTCCCAGCTACTCTAGAGGCTGAGGCATGAGACTCACTTGAACCTGAGAGGTGGAGGTTGCAGTGAGCAGAAACCATGCCACTGTGCTCTAGCCTGGCTGACAGAACAAGACTCTGTCCCCCCCCAAAAAAAAAAGAGTATCAGTAAAATTAATAAAAGCTTTCAGCAATGTTATTAGAAACAAAATCAATGGGTTAAAAATCAACAGTATATATCTGTATCTATATCCGTATTCATAGTGCTGAATAATGGAATATTATCGAGTCTTAGAAAGGAGGTACCAATACAGCTACAACATGAAAAGCACCTTAAAAGATTGTGCTAAATGAAAGAAGCCAGTCACAAACGACTACATCATATATAATTTTATTCATATGAAGGCCCAGAAGAGAGAGACATACAAAGATAGAAAGGAGATCAGTGGGCCGGGCACAGTGGCTCATGCCTGTAATCCCAGCACTTTGGGAGGCTGAGGCAGGTGGATCACGAGGTCAGGAGTTTGAGACCAGCCTAGCCAACATAGTGAAACCCCATCTGTACTAAAAATATGAAAATTAGCCGGACATGGTGGCACGCCCTTATAGTCCCAGCTACTTGGGAGCCTGAGGCAGGAGAATCGCTTGAACCTGGGAGGCAGAGGTTGCAGTGAGCCAAGATCGCACCACTGCACTCCAGCCTGGGCGACAGAGCAAGACTCCATCTTATAAAAAAGAAAGTAGATCAGTGGTTGCCTAGGACTGGAGGAGGTAAGGACGGACAGGAGAAGGTGGGTACATGAAGGATACTGGGCTTCTTGCTGTGATGAAAATGTTCTAAACTTGATTATAGAAATGGCTGCACAAATTTTTGAATATAGTAAGCTAATAACCATTGAATTGTACATTTTAAATGGGTGAATTGTATGCTGTGTGAACGATAAAGCTATTAAAACTCAATAGATGCCTATAAATAAGTAATACACTGTTAGAAAACTTAGTGGGAAAAAAAATTCCATTCATAAAATCAACAAAAACTGTACAATGTCTACAAATCTAATAAATATTATATAAAACCTTTATTAAGAAAATTACAGTGTTGAAGCAAGAAAAGACCTGAATAAATAGAGAAATAAAACATGTTCATGTTCATGGATGGAAGACTCAATTTTTTTTTTTTTTTTGAGGTGGGAGTCTTGCTCTGTCGCCCAGGCTGGAGTGCAGTGGCATGATCTCGGCTCACCGCAAGCTCCGCCTCCCAGGTTCATGCCATTCTCCTGCCTCAGCCTCCCGAGTAGCTGTGACTACAGGCATCTGCCACCACGTCCAGCTAATTTTTTGCATTTTTAGTAGAGATGGGGTTTCACTGTGTTAGCCAAGATGGTCTCCATCTCCTGACCTTGTGATCCACCCACCTCGGCCTCCCAAAGTGCTGGGATTATGAGCCACAGTGCCCAGCCTGAAGACTCAATATTTTAAAAGACATCAATTCTCTTGAAATAAGTCTTTGAAAGAAATACAATTCCATTAAAACCTTTATTTGGTCCTAAAATTCACATGGAAGAGAAAAGGCCTACAAATCGCCAAGATACTCCTGCAGTAGGTAAATAAAGTGAGGGACACGGCTTGCTGGTCCTGTCCCTCACTTTATTTAATTACACTTCGAGGTATCTATAGAAACAAAAATGAGAATGTAATAAAGATTTATGTTCAGAGAGGTTATTTGCTACATGGTTTATAAAAGCAAAAAAAATCAAGATTTTTTATAAAGTAAAATTATTAAGACAGTGCATTAATAAGGGATGAACAAGTAAGCCAACAGAGCAGAGAGCTCGGAAACAGACTCTCATATAAACTAAAATTTAATAAATGAGAGAAGTATCTCTAAAAAAATCACTGGAGAAAAGATGGCATATCTAGTAAGTGGTCCTGATACAACTGAGTACCCCTAAAATTATATCGCCCCCCTCCCAGCAGTCACAGACATAAATTCCAAGTGGATTAAAACATAAATTTGGAAAGATAACTTCACAAATTTCAGAATAAAATTGGGAAAATATCTTCATGATGTCTTTTGTCTTAAACAAGGCAAGAAAACACTAAATTTATATGAAAAAAATACAAACTGATTTTTTTTAATTCTGCACTATTATAGATGTGAGGAAAAAGTGAAATAAGTCACAGATGAAGAGACCATATTTTCAATGCATATAATCAGCAAAGGATGTCTAGAAAATATAAAATACTTATATAATTCAATATGAAAGAACAAGTAGCGCAATAGAAAAATAGTTAAAATATACAGTAGGAAATACACAGGAGAAAAACAAATGGCCAATATACTTGTGAAAAATGCTTGACCTCACTAGAATTATGAAAATGGAAGTTAAAAAAAATTAAAGCTTCTCAGTACCAAATCTTCTCAAGGATGCAGAGGAAGAAGAACTCAAAAATTACTGGTGAGAATGTAAATTGGTAAAACCCACTATGGATTAAAATATGGCAATATGTGTAAAATTAAGGATATGCATGTCCTAGGACCCAGCAATTCTCCTTCTTTCTATATATATACCTTGGGAAAACTATAGCACAAGTGCACAAGGAGGCACGTTAAAAAATTTTTTGCAGCATTTTCTGTGATAGCCAAAAAAATCCTAATAGAAGAATGAAGAGTTATAATTAAATATCTATAGTAGTTAAAGTGGACAAACTTCAGAAACTTAATTTGGTTATTTGGTTATTTAAAATAAATAAATATTGTTTAATGTAATTTGGAGCAAAAAATAAAAATATAATGAGAACCACCTCCTGAAGGGCATATTACAGTATGATACCATTTATACACATTTATAAAATGCAAAAAACAACACTAACTTAGGACACATGAGTATGCAGTGAAAGTATCAAAACATGCACAGGAACTACCACCAGAAGCCTAAAGAAGTGGTTTTTCGGGTGCAGTGGCTCACGCCTGTAATCCTAGCACTTTGTGGGGCTCAGGCAAGTAGACTGCTTGAGCCCCGGAGTTGGAGACCAGCCTGGGCAACATGGCGAAACCCCGCCTCAACAAAAACCACGAAAATTAGCCAGGCACGGTGGTGTGTGCCTGTGGTCCCAGCTACCCATGCATGAGGCTGAGGTGGGAGGATCACCTGAGCCCAGGTCAACGCTGCAGTAAGCCATGATCACACCACTACATTCCAACCTACGTGACAGTGAGGCGCTGTCAGAAAAAAGAAGAAGGAAGAAAGAAGAAGGAGGAGGAGGAGAAGGAGAAGGACAAGCTTTTCTGGTTGGGATCAGACAGAAGAATAGTGGAGCATGGCAATGGGCAGTGAAGGGAGTTCCACCAGGGATTCAATTACTTCTAACATGTTTTGCGAAATATGGCAAACTTTAAGATTTTAAAACTGGCAGCGATCGCTTCTCAGCCTTTTGGCTAAGGTCATATGTAAAACTGGTGGTGAGTATATAGAATTCTTATAAATATTCTCTATTTGTTTGTATATGTTTAAACTATTTAACAATAATTTTGAAAGTAAAAACCTAAGTTTTTACAAATATGCTAGACAAAGGGTTAATGCCTTTAATATAGAAGAAACCCTCTTACAAACAAAGGACAAAAACATCCACCATAGATAAATGAACAAAACGAACAGAGAATTTAAAAAATTGTATATAGTTAATGAACTTTTAAGCCATTATCAAAGAAATTCTAATTTAAAATAAAGGGATATTATTTTCACATATTAAGATTAGCAAAAATATTTTTCTTGGTAATATTCAGTGTTGGCAAGAGTATGATTCCATGAGGTTATTCACTGCTAGTAAAGGCATAAACTATTATTAATATTCAGGAAAACCATTTGGCAGTTTGGATTAAAATGTCCATAACTTTTTTTGAGAGAGGGTCTCTCTCTGTTGCTCAGGCTAGAGTGCAGTGGCATGATCTCAACCTCCTCCTCCCAGACTCACGCAAACCTCCCAGCTCAGTCTCCCAAGGATCTGGAAGTATGGGTGCACACCACGATGCCTGGCTAATTTTTTGAAGAGATGGGGTTTCGCCATGTTGCCCAGGCTAGTTTCGAACTCCTGGCCTCAAGCAATCCAACCCACCAACCTCCGCCTCCCAAAGTGCTCGGATTACAGGCATGAGCCACTTCGCTCAGCCTAAAATGTCTAACTTTTTACCCTGTAATTAATTACACCTCTAGGTATCTACAGAAACAAAAATGGGAATGTAATAAAGATTTGTGTTCAGAGAGGTTATTTGCTACATGGTTTATAATAGCAAAAAAAAAAAAAAAAAAACAGGAAAGAAGAAGCAGCATAAACATCCAATAATAGGGAATGATTCCATAAATTATAGATTATGGTTTACTCATAACAGTGATTATTATGTACTCATTCACTTAAGATGTTTCTAAAGAATTCTTAAAGTACTTGTAAAAAGGATGCAAAAAAAAGAATTCCTAAAGATATGGAAAAATAACTGCGATGTAATATTAAGTGGCAGTATAGAAGAGACCTGTAATATAGTGTCACCCCAGCTATGTAAATATATACAAGGGTCCTCATTACCCGCATATTCACTATCTAAGTCACCACAGTTGCAAGATTTCATGAAGTATGAGAGGCAGTTTGGAGAACTACACAAATCACATGCAAAACCACTAGCAGATAAGGAGCTGGAGAGTTAGAGTGGTAAAAAACCAGAGAGAAAGTCAACAAGGATGATATGAGACAGGCCCTGCAAAAGAGAATGATGTAACAGTTAAAGTCTTAAGAGAGTCTATTGAGGAATTTATGAACTCTTCAAATATTTTTACAAAAAATTTCCCTTTTTAATTGTTACCAAAAAATCAAACATGAGGTCAAAGATGTGGTATTGAAGCTTTCATTTTCTTTTAAGGATCATGAGGTCAGGAGACCGAGACCATCCTGGCTAACACGGTGAAACCCCGTCTCTACTAAAAATACAAAAAATTAGCCGGGCGCGGTGGCGGGCGCCTGTAGTCCCAGCTACTTGGGAGGCTGAGGCAGGAGAATGGCGTGAACCCAGGGGGGCAGAGCTTGCAGTGAGCCGAGATTGCACCACTGCACTCCAGCCTGGGCCACAGAGCGAGACTCCGTCTCAAAAAAAAAAAAAAAAAAAAAAATTGTCTGCCCCATGTCACCCCAAATCTCCTTATTTATTGACATTTTCTTCTAAGAATTGGTATAAAATTACAAGTATAACTTAAATTTTATTTAAAATACTTACAATAAAATTATTTTTATAATTTCATTACATTCCCAAGATAAAATCATAATCTTTTTAACTGCTTATTATGAAATTTTCACTCCTATTTTAATTGATTAACTTCACATGATCATTTTCTAGTACCGTTATCTTGGTTTAACAAAAACTTCCTGATCGTTCATACAGAAGACAAAAAGGAGAATGACACTGTCCAAAAGAAACATAATGTGACCCACTCATGGAATTTTAAATTTTCTAGAAAACACATTAAAAATTTTAAGAACAAATGGATGAAGTTAATTTAAATATATTGATTTAACGTAACTATCCAAAATATAATAACTTCAACATGTAATCAATATAAAATTATTCATGAGATTTTTAACTAAATCTTCATAATCCAGTCTGTATTTTATACTTACAGTACATCTCAATTTGAACTAGCCACATTTCAAATTCTATATGGCTCAGGTCTGGAAGAAAATGTACCAAAATGCTTTTCAAAATCCATACAAAATGGTTCATATATGAACTCGATGTGTGAAATTGCTTTCACAATTTAAAAATCTTTTTAAGTTTGGCATTTAAGTATCTCATATTTTTAGCTTTCTTTTTTCACTTGTGAAGGATGTTTTTCTGTATCTCTCATTTATGCCTTAAGTATTTAACTAATATATGGCATTTTTCTGTTTCTCTTTATGTCCTTTGAGAGTTGCATTTCATTTCCTAGTTTGGCTTTTCTGGTTTTCTAAGCAAATTATTTCCATTTTTTTCCATCCTTTTTACTGGTAGCCTGGCAAACTTACCGCTTCTGAGATCATTTCAAAGCAACCCTTAGCCCTGCCAAGTTAATTTATTTCTACCCTTCCCTGCTTTCTCATGGATCAAGATCATTTTTTCTTATATTATTAGAACCATATTGTTTTCTTAGGGAGCAAACAGTTCCCTTGGACTTCTTTGTCTTTTAAAAAAAACTCTTCCCAGAGAACCCTTTAAACTATTGGAATTCACTTGCTTGATATTCCTTTTTTTTTCTCTCCTACACGGTTCCTCCTTTCATCCTTCGGAATCATACCTTTTACAATACATAAATGTATGGTTGCGTTTAACTAATTGCCAGGTGCAAATTATCAAATACTCCCTGAGCAAGAATATGGCATTAAGACTTGTGTTTTCATTCCAGTGGTTTGATTTCTCTGCCACTTGTCATACACGGCTTTTTCTTTGAAGACAGTCTAAGAACTGATTTTACATCATTTCAATATAGTCTCCTTTCAAATCAGACATCAGCAAAAATTGTTGGGCCACACTATTGCATTCTGTATTGAAGAACTTTGGGTAAATGGTTTAAAGAAAACTTTGGAGCTTTGTCAAGAGATTCTCTGTGTAACATTTTCTTGAGGTCAATTGCTGAATCATGCCTTTCTGAAATCCTTAAATTTCCTGAGTTGGTTGAGAACAGAATTGCCAGTATATAATATGATTTAAGTAAATTTGACATCTGCCCCAAATTTTAGGCGACTGGTGCTCATTACTGTAAGAAACGAAACTCTCAGAAAGTAGAAGTGTTCCTTTAAATAATAGAATGAAACTGAAAAAAAAAATTAGTAAAAGAAGTGGTGGTAGGAGGAGGTACTAGGTAGCAATTTACTGAATACTCACAGATTACCAAAGTGATCCAGCCACAAATTTATGAATGCTGAAAGCTAATTCCCTGATCATCTGCTCAGAAACCCTCACAGGCCACTGGCAGAAAACTAGAAGTTGGGTTGTTTCTCCCTCCCACCCACCCCACCCTCAGGGGTGGGAGTGGAGGGCTATGAATCATAGTGTTTTAATGCAGAAAGTGGAAAAAATAAAATAGGACAAGCACTAGGATTTGGAATGAAATGAATTAGTGATCATTTATATTTGATATACATTGTAGATAAAAGTGGTGAAACAGATCAAATGAGATTATTTGGGGGAGGCTCATTATTTGTTCAAAATCTGCCCTTTGTGTGTAGGGCTTGGGAGACTGAAAGGTACAAGGAGAGTGTTGACATTCTTTATAACTCTTATGAGGTATAGAAAAAGGTAAGGAAGAAAAGAAGAGAAAAAAAAGCTGGGTGAAGGAAGGAAGAGAAGGGAGGGGGAAAGAAGAGAAGAGAAAGAAATTCCATTTATATGCATTTTATTTGAATAAGTTTTCTGGGTGAGGGTGGGGGGGGTGCAAAATATTGGTTACAATTTAATTAAATCCAACAAGCAGTTGTTGAGTACTTGCTCTGTCATAGCTTTTCCTCGGTGCTAAAGAGGGTCACAAGGCAGCACGAGTGACCAGATCTCCACATAAGGTATCACTGTGTCCTCCCTCCTGCAGAGGATGGCCCAGTGTTTACCCCATCACAAGGCAGGAAAGCACACCAGGATGGAGCCCAAACCAATCTGGGTGCCCTCTGAACTAGCCCAATGGGGAGGAGGCTCAGAAGGCAGGAATGATTCCAGAGCTCATCTGGGGCTTACAGAGCAGACCTTGCTCTTCAGTTACTGTAAGCTCACCCTGCAGTGGTCGCTGGCTATTCCCAGGATTTGCTGTCTCCTCATTAACTTCTAAAAGGGCTAGGTTGGAGCTCCTGGCAACGACTCAAACCAGAAGACAGTGTTTAGGGAGAATGGCCTCCACAGCCTATAGAAACATCATCCATTTCTATGAGGATTAATTGTAGCACTCTCTTCCCCCAGAAAGGGTAGAGATGCTATAGGTTTAGGGAAATCCTAGTGTCTGGGGCCAAAGAAAAGAGGGGCAGAGTCAGGAGGAAGCCCAGAAGATCTGGGCTGGGGAACTAGTTACCAGCTGTGTGCTACTAGACATGCTGGTCAACCTTTTGTGTTGTCGTTACCTCAGTCTTCAAATGATGTTAGCATTACCTATGCCACCAGGTTCCATTGATGATTACGTGAGATTAGATTTCTGAACACTCTGGAAATGCCTAACACAGGTGTTAAACAACACTTGTAAAATTATGAAAGAGAATACCTAGGTAGATGAGAGAATAGGTTTCTTAGGCAACTGGGGGAGTAAGCTTGGACCAAGCAGATAGGAGACTAGCATTCTCCTAAGAGATCCCCTGGAAATCAAGACAGCACTAGACTCAGTAAGTTGGAGAGAAACATACACGCCAGTTAGGGAAACTGTCTAAATAACCAGCATCTACCCTTGACTTGTGAACCTGTGACTGCAGTCTCATGATGGTGTTGAACCTAAATTCTGTGTGTTGCCTGTGATAGAATCATAACCAGTAGACACCAGAAGACAGCCTGGAATCCACTGCTGTCCTGGGCTTTAGTGGCCACAAGTGTTGTGTTTCTGGAGCCGTAAACATGGGAGGGAGAGGCAGCCACAAAGGCAGGGAGCTGGCCGCTTCCAGACATCTGGCTGAAGTTCCACCACACCCTCATCTCCATCCTGTCTGCAATTGCACTCCTGGGGCTGGCCTGAAGCTGGACAAGATTCCACACAAGTTGAGGAGCAAAGCACCTCTCCCTGGATAATCACCCAAAGAAAGTCAGTGTTTCTTCTTGCATCCCAGTTTTGAGGTTTCTTTCCCCTTCTCTTTGATAATTTTACAACATACTTTGCCTCTTTTCAGCCCACATAATAAATCCGTGAGGAGATAAATGAGGTGCTGAACTGACAAGCAGGGCTGTATGGGTCTCACTCCTGGTAAATTCTAGAACTACTAGCTTCTCCATCATATCTAAATGCCAATAAAGACATAGTCTCAAAAACATACCTGAATTTTGCAGATAGTTGAGAGTTCTAGGACACTAATTCTGACCAACTAAAGCAGTAAACATTAATAAGCAAACTGCAGTTAGCTTTGGACAATGAATCTATGTCAATTATAAGATGAGCAATATTGAATATTGATAGAGCAGGTTAAAGTTTACAATATGTCTTATACCCATTACCTCATGTGATCATGAAAGCTACCCTGTGAGGCAGGTGTTTGTGTAGCCAGCCTCCGAGCTGTTCCAAATGATTTTCTCCTCCTGATATTCATGCCCTTCTGTAGCCACTCTCACATTGCATAGGGCTCACCTGAAATGATGGAGTGTGGCCTCTAAGATTAGATCATTAAAGACTTTCTGGCTTTCACCTCATACTCTCTTGGGTTCCTCCCTCCGGAGGAAGCCAGCAGCCATCTTGTGAGGATGCTCAGCAGCCCAGTGGGGCAGGAACAACATGGAAACGGATCCTGAAGTTCCTATCAAGCCTTCAGATAACTGCAGTCACGCTCAGCATTTTTAAATATAATTCACATACCATACAGTTCATTCATTTAAAGGATAGAAGTCACTAGTTTTTAGTACATTCACAGATATGTGCAACCATCACTACAGTCAAATTTAGAACACCTTCACCACAAAAACAAAAACCCATAAACTTCAGCTGTCACCTCCGTATCCTCCCAGTTTCCCCAGCCCTAAATAACCACTAAACTGTTTCTCTCTATAGATTTGCCACTTGTGGACATTTCATATAAATGGAATCATATAGTATGTGGTATTTTGTGACCTACTTCTTATATTAAGCATCATGTTTTCAAAGTTCATCCGTGTTGTAGCGTGTATCAGAACTTTGTTTCATCTTATGGCTGAATAACATTCCATTATGTGTATACACATTTTGTTTATCCATTCATCAGTTCATTAATACTTGGCTTGTTTCTGACTGTGGGCTATTGTAAATGCATGCTGCTATAAACATTTATATACAATTATTGGAGTGGATATATGTTCTCTTGTGTATATACCTACGAGTTGAATTGCTGGGTATATAGTAACCATATGTTTAAGCAGTTGAGGAGCTTCCAGGCTCTTTTCCAAAGTGGCTGTACCACTTTTACATTCCCACCAGGAGTATACAAGGGTTCTGATTTCTCCACATACTCATCCACATTTGTTATCTGACTTATTTGGATATTAAGTAGTATCTCATTGTGTTTTTGATTTGCATTACCCTGATGACTAATGATGCTGAGCATTTTTTCATGTGTCATGGGTCATTCGTATACCTTCCTTGGAGAAATGTCTATTCAGATCTTTCCCCATTTTTTAATTGAGTTATCTGGTCTTTATTACTGAGCTGTAGGTGTTCTTTACATATTCTATATATAAGTCTTTTATCAAATATATAATTTTCAAATATCTTATTCCATTCCATGGATTGTCTTTTCACTTTTAAACAGTATCCTTCAAAGTACAAAATATTTTAATTTTGATAAAGTCCAATTTATCTATTTGTTTTCTTTTGTGGCTTGTGCTTTTGGTGTTATATTTAAGAATCCAGTGCCAAATCCAAGGTCATGAAGATTTTCCCGTTTCCTCATAATAGTTTTGTAGTTTTAACTCTTAGATTTAAATCTTTGATCCATTTGAATTAATTTTTATATGGTGTAAGATAAGGGTCCAACTTAATTCTTTTACATATGGATATCCAGTTGTTCTAGCACTATTTGTTAAAAAGATTCCTCTGGCCAGGCATGGTGGCTCACACCTGTAATCCTAGCACTTTGGGAGGCCAAAGCCGGCGGATTGCCTGAGCTCAGGAGTTCACAACCAGCCTGGGCAACAGGGTAAAACCCCCTCTCTACTAAAATACAAAAAATTAGCCAGGCATAGCAGCGTGCACCTGTAGTCCCAGCTACTCAGGAGGCTGAGGCAGGAGAATTGCTTGAACCCGGGAGGCTGAGGTTGCAGGGAGCCAAGATCGTGCCACTGCACTCCAGCCTGGGTGACAGAGTGAGACTCCATCTCAAAAAAAAAAAAAAAAAAAAAAATTAGCCGGGTGTGGTGGCACATGCCTGTAGTTCAGCTATTCAGGAGGCTGAAGCAGGAGAATCACTTGAACCCAGGACACGGATGTTGCAGTGAGCCGAGATGGTGCCATTGCACTCCAGTCTGAGCATCAAGAGCGAAACTCTGTCTCAGAAAAAAAAAAAAAAAAAAAAGATTCTCCTTTCCCCCATTGAAGGACATTAGCATTCTTCTCAAAAATCAGTTGACCACAGCACACATGGATATATTTCTAGACTCTCACTTCTATTCCATTGATCTGTATGTCTACTGCTGTGCCAGTACCACACTGTCTTGAGGGCTATTGCTTTGTACTAAGTTGAAATCAGAAAGTGTGAGTCCTCCAATTTTGTTCTTCTTTTTCATGATTATTTTGGTTATTCTCATCCCTTGTAATTTCACATGAATTTCAGTCAGTTTGTCAATTTCTACAAAGACGCCAGCAGGGATTCTCATAGGGATTTTATTGACTCTGTAGATGAGTTTGGAGAATATTGCTATTTTAACAACATTAAGTCTTCTGATCCATGAACATGGAATATCCATTTATTTAGATCTTGTTTAATTTCTTTCAACAATATTTTGTAGTTTTCAGAGTATAAATTTTCCACTTTTTTGTTAATTTCATTTCTATGTATTTTATTCATTTTGATACTACTGTAAAGGGAATTGATTTGATTGGATTTTCAGATTGTACATTGCAAGTATTTAGAAATACAATGGATTTTTGTATATTGATCTTGTATCCTGCAACCTTGTTGAGATTATTTATTAGTTCTAATAGTTTTCTTTAGTGGATTCCTTAGGATTTTCTATATACAAGATCATTTCATTTGTGAACAGAGATGGTTTTATTTCTTTTCTTCCAATCTGGATGGCTTTTATTTCTTTCTCTTGCCCAATTGCCCTGGCTAGATCCTCTAATATGATGTTGAATAAAAGTGACAAAAGCAACATCCTTGTCTTATTTCTGACATTCAGGGGAAAGCATCTAGTCTCACCATTAATATGATATTAGCTGTAGGCTTTTCACAGATACTTTTTGCCAGACTGAGGAAGCTCCCTTCTGTTCCTAGTTTGTTGAGTGTTTTTATCAGTGAAGTGTTTTGGATTTGTCAGATATTTTTTCTGCATCTACTGATATGATCATGGGCTTTTGGTTTTCATTCTGTTGCTATGCTGTATTATATTCCTTGACCCACCAACATCTTGACCATGACCTTATGGGACACACTGAGCCAGACCAACCAGCTAATCAGCTCCTGCATTCTCAATGCACAGAAACTGTGTGAGATAATAAATGCTGTTTCTTTCTTGAGCTGATGAATTTTAAGGTAATTTGTTATAAAGAATAGATTACAAGGATAGGATAGCATCATTATCATTGTTTTATACATGAAGCAACTGGAGTTTGGAGTATTTACTTATCTCACAAACCTATTCTGGGTTAGAGGTGGTAGTGGAAATGATTTGAACCAGATCTTCTGACTTAAATTGTGAATTTTCTTCCACAAATTTATGTCTTTAGTGACACAGCCAAGTTTATGCAAATTTTATCTCTTTGGTTGGCAGGCCCATCTCATATATTGGACAGGTAGTTCACTGCACAGGGCAAGTGGCTGATGGGGCAAATTGTAACTGATACCTGGCCTGTGCTACCTTTTCACATGTGCACAAAGGCACTGCATAAAGCCAGTTGGGTTGTTCCAATAAAATAATATAACTAGAAAAAGTTTTGTATTTATCTAGTTTCTAGTTTTACATGCCATCAACCAATATTAGTCAATGAGACTTGTCCCACCCAGAAAAATTTTTAAATCCATGACAAGATTTGTTCTCATTACCCTCTGTTCTTACCACCATCACCTTCCCCAACCATGCCACCCACAGCCTCTTCCTCAGGATCTGGCTCTTAGGAAGGAGAAAAGTAGGGAAAATACTTCATGTGATTTGAGGGTCTTCTGTGTGCCAATACATAGCTGGACACCTTACACACTCAATTGTAATGTACAATTGTAACTACGTAATTTATCTCCATGAGTTTGACAGGCAAGTATTATTATCCCCATTTTACAGAAAGTAAACCCACTAAGAGAGGTCAAATAACTATCCAAGTCACATAGATGGTTAATGGTGGAAACAGGGTTAGAACACAGGTCCATTTGATTCCAAAAACAATTCTTTGCTCACCATATCTTGCTGTTTCATCTGACTAACAAATCCAAAGATGATGTCCCATGAGGAACATTGACGTTCCCATAGGGAACTACTGCTGAACAAACAACACTTAAGACCAACATAAATTTATCTCAAACGCTGGACTGTCAAACCTTAAAATATGGGATGATTTTGGAAGTTAAGAACTCCCAATACCCTTCAAAACATATCATATGAATGACCTCTTTGATTTAAGGGTAGCCCCACTGACCAGTCCCTATGGATACAAACCGACAGTCCACTAAAGTCCACGTCCTGGATCTCAGAGGATGGTTTACTTTCCAACTCTGTGATGGAAGGAAAGACCTACTAATACAGTAAGGCAGATGTTCACTCATTCCTTCAGCCAATATTTATTTGGAGCTCACAAAAGCAACATCCTTGTCTTGTTTGTATCTGGTATGTGATAAGCCCAGAGGATAGGGGACATAGCACTAAACATGGCGAACATGTTCCCTGACCTCATGGAGCTCAGAAGATAATGAGCTCCTTAACTTGCCCTTACCCTCCTACACACCACACACACACACACACACACACACACACACACACACACGCGGCTGCCCGAAGTGGGAAAGAAACTACTTACATAGCTATCATTAAAACCCCTATAGTAGAAGACTGAATTGATGGGGCACGGCTTGGGGGTTTAAAAGTAAGAAGTAACAAAGAAAGTTAAAGCAATGCTTCCAGAAACTTTTCTCACCTTCCCAGGTGAACACCAGTGCGCATTCACACAGATGCCTCTAAGCAGCTGCACAGGGGCCAGAAGAAGAGGCTCAGACCATTGTTCCCCCCTCACCTGCAGGTCAAGAGCAGTACATGGCTAGGAGAAAGAGCACTGAGAAGAGCTGACCCTTAGGAAAACTTGGCTTTAAAATCAGGAATGTCCGCTTGTTATTGCCACAGTCTGACTAGGGAATCTCAGGAGGTGGCAGGGTTTGGGTTCATTTTAGAACAACATGTAGAAAGAATTGACAGGCCACCCACAACCTTATCTGAACCTGTAATGTCTACAAAATTGGGCAACAAAGTTTAAAGAAACAGCTTTTTCCTTACAGGTTTTTTGTGCCAAGACCCCTTCTGGTCCAATTGTAACTAAGTAAATATAGAAGCCAAGAAAAATTAAATGGAATTTTTGGAACTTGATCCTGGGTGTGCTGCAAGCTGAGGACAGAAATATTTGGACTGATGAAAGTGGGGTGTCGGCTTGTTTGCTTTAGGGTCCTTCCCATCCTACAGAACTCTGGCCAGTGTTAGAGTCAGACCGGCTTCCAGGCTCCTTGGAAAGATCAAAGTTCAGAGTGATCTGTCCAAATACCTCTTTTACAATGTATCATACGGAGAAAATTAGGTGATAGCCTAATTTTAAGACAGAACCGCTTCAAAAACTCCATGTACCAGAAAAACTGGTTAGAAAAGTGGAATTTGAAACCATGTCTAAGAAACAGATGCACAAGTACTGATAAGGTAAGAGTGTGGGCAGTCTCGAGGGCTGCCGCAGAGGGCAAAAGAAAAGCAGTAAGCAGGGAGCTGGGCCTGCTTCTGCCTGCAGCCCGAGCAGCTCAGCTTTCACGCCTCATAAACTGGGATCTGAAAAAGCTTCAGTTTAGAGAAAAAGATCCTGATAGATGAGCTGGCTTAGATAGGTGATAGATAGATAGAGAGATAGATAGATAGAATATAGATTGATGATAGATTAAATAGATGATTGATAGATAATAGAATAGATATAGATCGATGATAGATAATAGATAGATGATGATAGATCGATAGAAGATGATAGATAGATAGATAGATAGATAGATAGATAGATAGATAGATAGAAAGAAAGAATGAAGGTTGGAAGGTAAATCAAGACAGAGAGAGATAGGCAAAACATATACAACATGAGAAATCCTGGTGGGGTAGAAAGAATGCTGCCTTGGGAGTCAGGAGAAATGACTTCTGGCCTAGGCTGCCACTGGTTCTGATGTGATCATAACCTGTAAGTCTCTTTTTTTTTAAGCGCTCTCTAAGGACCTTTAACTCCAACATTAGTTGGCTCTCTGATTGCAAGGAAGCTCTCCGAGATGCCTACAGTTGCCTTCAATGATCTTGGAACTTAGTCTATAGTCTCCTCTAAAATGGAGTTTTATGGAGAGATCAACCTGGGACCTGTTAGATCCTCTCTATGCTTGGAAGATCCGTGTAACCCATCACAGAGAGCAATTCAGAGAAGAAAATCTGCACATTCTACTCCAAAGAGGACTACCCTGTGCCCTAGGTCATTATAATCACCCCCAAAATGAGAATAATAAAAGCATGTTGTTATTGAGAACTCACAGTGGGTCAGATATGGAGCCCAGCATCTTATACATATTAACTCATTTAATTTCCACAACGGTCCTGTGAAATTGGAACTAATATCAATCTCATTTTACAGGTTAGGAAACTAAGGCTCAAAGAGGTTAAAGGACTTGTCCAAAATCATGTTGCTGCTAATAGCAGAAGCTGACTTCAACATCAGTGCTTTCAACCACTACGCTGTTAAAAATGGAGACCAATATGAAGACCCTGTTGAGATCTGAAGACCCATCAGAGTAAAAGTAGTGAACTGCATTGTCTAGCACAGAGTAGCTGCTCAATAAAAACAGGAATCTAGAGGGTGCCTCAGAGAGACTTCAGAATAGGCTGGCCACACACTGAGTTATTAAGGAGCAGTGGCTCTTAGGGACAGAGGAGGAACATACTGAATAGCTCTCCAAAGCAATGATGAAACCAGGTCAATGACTACTGGCAGAGTGAGAGAAAGATAAACAAGCAGGTCCCAACAGACAGGCTGAGGGGCGCATGTCGCAAGGGGAACTGCCAGAAATCCATGCCACGTTCCAAGAGTCTGTCTGCATTGCTTAATGGTTCTAGGACTATGTGAATGGATCTTATATACTGCTGAATTCCCGACGTAAAGCTTTAAAAGGGTCAGTTCTGGGTCAAGTGAGCTGAGAGAAAGCTCTGCCTCCAACTTCTGAGGTCAGTTTTCCTTCATATTTGTGCCTGTTCCTTATGGAAGGGAAGAAGGAAAGAGATACCCACTGACATTTCAAAACATTTTCCCCTAGAATATTTGACTAAGTCTCCCCCAGATTCCTCTTCCCTATGGACCTGTAGCCTTTGCTTTCTAGCCCAGTATCTCCAGAATCCTAACCTTTCCTTCCACTCCTTTGTCCACACGGCTTGTTTCTTTTGAAAAACCTTCACATCTCCCTAAACACGAATGGTTGCCTGCCAGCAACAAGGAAGCATTGCTGTCCCTCAAAAAGGGTCTGGAAAGGCTGGTCTATGAGACAGAAAGAAAATCTGTCCTGTGATGAAGACATGTGAGGGCAGACACCAACTAAGAACCAAGGGCAGGCACACTGCCTCTGATGAGGAGGGCAGGGAGGGAGGAAAAAGGGAAGGAAGGGAGGGAGGGAGGGAAGGAAGGGAGGGAGGGAGGGAAGAAGGGAGAAAGGGCAGGAAAGGAAGGAGGGAGGGAGGAAAGGAGGGACAGACACAGGGAGAGAGGAAAGGAGGGAGGGAGATAGGGAAGGAAGGAACTTCCCTTTCCTGGGGAGGATTACCCTGATGGATACTTACATCTGATCTGAGGATTTGGAGACCTCAGACCATACTCAGGGCCTGCCAGTAGACTTTGAAAAGTTTTTCTATAAAATGAGTCAATTATACATTCTATTAATGACCTTGATGGACATTCTGTGCTGTTTTGTTTTTTCAGCCCTAAGTCCTTTAAAAATGCTCTGCTGAGTGGTCCTGATATCCATCCCACTTTATCTCTCTCCACTCCCAAGGGGGATCCTCTACCCCAGTGAAGTCACCTTGTCTGATCTTACTACCGTCTTATCTCACTGTCTTTTGTTAGAATTATATATCAGTCTGTCTCTCAAACTACAATATAAACCTAAAGGCTAAAGTACTAGATTTCCTATTTGTCCCTCCAGGTCCACTTTCCACCTTCTCCATCCTGCCCTTGGGAGGCTGAACTCTTCAGTTCCCCACCAACCCACCTTGGGTCCCTTGCACCTGTGGCTGCTGGTGGGTGTGACCAATGGGAGGCTCAGATGAAAGATTGGAGGATAAGAAGAGAGAGAGTCCAGGTATTTATTCCCTCCTGCCAGGCTGTGCTTTAAGCAGTGGTTGTGTTCTTCTACTAAATGCCATAGCTCCTACCCGATGTCCCCTCTCCAACAGCCACAGTGCAGATCTGGTAGCCACTCCTTTCCTGTGCCCGTTCAGGCTGAGGGGTGTAAGGATTTCCATGTTGTTAATCCCTGCATACTGCACCATCCCTTCCTGGTTCTCAGACTTACCCCACAGCTTTGTAAAGTGTCCACTCATTAAATCCCCTGTCATGTATTTATTCATTATGGATTATTCACTTAGTGTGAAGCTGACACCGTGCTAGGCACATGGTGGACATGAGCCCTGTGTCACCTCTCCCTCCTTCCTGCTAGGGCCCTGGAACCCCAGCCCCAGCCCTAGAGAGGCGCCTCCTACCCAATTCTTTTCCCTTTGCTAATTCTACTGAAGGCGATTGATATATCTTTGGGTTTAGGCTTAGAAATCTCTCTAACAATGTAAATATGGCTTGTAGAAGAAGTACATTCTTCTCTTGCTCATTATGGAAGTGAATGAGTTTATCAAACTTGTTGGAAAGAGGGGGTAAATATAGCATATTTTGAGAGCCTGCCATTTACTTGCCATTATTGAAGTGTTACTGCTTCTGTGAATCCCTCAAGACAGTGCAGTAGATGTTGCTTTAGGTTCTGAAGAGGGAGGGGAAGCTTGATCATGGCAGTACTAAGGAGGACGCTGAGGGTGGTGAGTGCAGGGCTGTGCAGACAGCAGAGTAAGTGGAGGGGATTGTGCCCAAAGATAGGGAAAGGCCCTGAAAGGAAACTGGATTCATTCACATATTTGTGCAGCGCTGGTCTGGCCCACCCACTTCCTTCCTCCTCCTCCCTGCCTGCCATTACTTCTCTCCATGAACCGCTACTTCCTCCTCTTCTTTTCCTGCTGTTTTCACTCATATATGTATGGTTCAGGTTACACAGGAAGCCCGTGTTCACTATTGCCTAAAAAAAGATGCCAGGTACCTCTTATGTAACATCCAAACACCAGAGGCTCCGGGAAAAAATTAAGGAATCTGAGAAAGTAATTCCACAAGAGCCCTGATATCTATGGCTCTGCCTGGAATGAGTGAATGTCATGTGGATGGAACCCTAAGAGGTAGGATATCTCCATGTTATGTGCTCAGGAAACCTGGAGGGCTACTGTGATCACAAATTGGGACAGCCTCTCCTTTCTCCAGCATTTAAATTAGAACCAGTGAGAATCAGATCACAGAGATCACGCCTATGAGTATGGAATATGGGGCTTAAGGACTCCAGAGGAGCCCCTGCCACCGTGACACGATTCTCTGAGGCATGGGCCTCATTGCCACCAGGGATGGGGGATAAGCAAGGGTGTGTCAGTTCTCTGATCACAGGTACAGTGCTGCACTCTTGCTAGTGGGATTTGTGGCAGAGGCTGCTAGTTGTCTACTGCAGTTTCTCTCTATTCTCATCACGCCAACTGGAGAAACGACAACATTTCCCAGCCTCAGCTAAGTTCTGGCCAATGTGCTACAAGCAGAAGCAACGTGTGGTGCTTCCAGGAAATCTCTTTATAAGTCAGTTGTCAGATGCCATTTTTCCCCTCCTTCATTGTTCCTTCCTTCTTTCTCCTGCTTAGAATGTGGATGTGATGGCTGGAGTTTGAGCAGCCACCTCAGACTATTAGGTAGAAGCCACATGCAGAAGGTAAGGGTGTTAAGACTGAAATCTGAATCCCTGACAGTTTGTATGATCATATCCGCCCTGGACTGCTTATCTCTAGACCTCTTCTATTTAAAAAGAAAATAAATTTCTACTTTGTCTATAACACTATTATTTTGGTTGTTTCTTTGTTATATGTGACCTGATCTGATTCTAATTGATAAAAAAAAAAAATTCTCTCCAGGCTTTAGGTAAGACACATAAGTTACCTTAAATAAATTCTTGCTCAGAAATTCTACTGTCATTTCCTTAATTTTTTCCAGAGGTGTCTCAATATGGAAGTCACTTTCTCTTTCTTTCTAGGGAAGTGGAGGCAATATTTCCATGGTCCTTGAAGATGTGCATTTCATGGTCTAAACGACAAAGGAGAAAATGGAATATCGTTTAGGTCCCTATCCTGGTTCAAGGGTTCCCTGGGGGCAGCTGTGCCACAGTGTAACTATTAAACAGAAACATAAGACCCACCTACATTTAGAACCAACCTAGAGATTAATAGCAATTTGATGTCTCCAGATTACTGGGTGATCCTTAGATAAAAGAGGCTCAGGAAACAGAAACACATCCGTGTCTTCAGCTAGAAAACAACACTCAGCAAGTCAGAGCCCACACAACACAACTGTGATGGAGAATGATAGATCTGGCCATTTCGGGAAGTAGTTGGCAGTGGAGGGAAGTGGCAAAGGAAGAGGAGAGAGGCTGGAGGGTGGGGCTGGCAGGGAGTGGACACAGTGTTCCTGACCACCCTTTCCTCCAGCTGTGCCTACCATGAGGTGTGCTTTTGGTCCCTGCATGGTCTCCACTGCCATCATCCCTGCCCCAAATGTAAACTCCAGTTTATTCTCTGAACCAGCCATGTTCTTCCAGAGCAGTAAGCCTTCGTTCATGCTGTTCCCTGTGTTTAGGAAGCTCTTAACCCTCCACCAGTGCAAATAATACCTCCTCTGCCTTCCAAAATTTCCTCAGGCAGAGTTAGACCACTTCTCCTCTATGCCTCCAAAGCACTTTGTCTTCAAGCAAATTTCAATCTTTAGGGACAGCCAAGGGGCTGCATCGCATGCATGCTTGAGTTGCATTAATTTAACTGTGCATGCTCAGTAAACAGAAAAGAAAAGAAAAGAAAGAGAAAGAGATCTCTTTATTCCCCATCCTCTAAAAAATAAACCTTATACATCATTTTTATAAAAAACTTTTTAAAAGGAGGTTCTAGCTGAAAACAAAGGAAGCTACTTAGAGTCGATTATGGGATTTTGGAGGGAGGAGTTTTCTGCGCTGTTTGTCACCTCCCTTTCTGTGCTGACTTTGGACTAAGTCTGAACACGATGTGACTCCTCTGCACAGCATCCGGGATGGCTTTTTGGAGTGCCTCCCTTTTCTCAGCTGTGAGCTTCGGAAGGGCGGGAACTGGTTATATTTACTTGGGGATCTTCTGGGCCTAGCACAGTGCCAGGCAGGCAGTTAGTGTTCAAAAAATGTTTGTTGGAAGAAAAGTCGAATGATTCCAGTGTTTCCCACTGGCTGTACCATAGTTAGAATCTGAAGGAAGCTGTTTCACCCAGCGTACCTCTACCGCAGCCTTTGCAAACTGTCATCCAACCCCGTCTCTGAAGACACCTAACCCAAGCTACTCACTTTTGAAAGCAGCCCACGTCACTGCAGATACATGCCATTGTCAGTAGACAAGGAACATGCAGGACGCCAATCATGGCACCATGAGCACAAGGAGCTTAAGTGACTTCTGCTGCTGCCACCACTGATGATGAGTCAGTAATGGAATCAGAAGCCTTATGTTCTGAATTAATTACACTGGCTTTCTGTCATCAGGGCTTGGGAAACTCTCAGGTATTAATGGCCTATTCCATTCTCAGCCATGCTCCTGAGAAGTCAATCTTTCAAACACCTCAGGTCTCCAGAGATCAGCCTTCTGAAATCCTCAGAATGGCTATGAACCTGGCAGTAACAATGCAGTGGAAGGGGAAAAAACTGGCATCTGACAACTATCTTATAAAGAGATTCCCTGGAAGTGCCACACATTACTTCTGCTTATAGCACATCGGCCAGAACTTAGTGGAGGCATCATCCATAACAGTAGACCAAGGAGTGATGAGGACCTGCAGGTGGTAGTCAAGAATGGCTAAGAAATTGGGCCTTTAACCTGAAAAAGACAAGAAATCATTAAGGGTCAGATCTGCCTTTTAGAAAGGTCACTCTAGCTATAGTGGAGATAGTGGATTCACTGGGTTCAAACTACAGGCAAGAAGCCCAGAGAGAAGAGAGTTGTTATGGTCATGCACCGGAGGGCTGCCAGTCACTGAACCAAGTAACGGCAATGGGGGAAGCAAAGTAGGCATGAAGGCCTATGATGAGAAGACTGGATGAGGGATTAGATGTGGGATCGTATGAGGGATTGATGTAGGACCAGATGAGGGATTGGCTGTAGGACGGGATGAGGGATTGGATGTAGGATGGGATGAGGGATTGGATGTAGGACCAGATGAGGGATTGGATACAGGACTAGATGAGGGATTGGATGTAGGACAAGATGAGGGATTGGATATAGGACTGGATGAGGGATTGGATGCGGGACCAGATGAGAGATTGGATATAGGACCAGATGAGGGATTGGATGTAGGAGCAGATGAGGGATTGGATGTAGAAGCAGATGAGGGATTAGATGTGGGATCAGATTAGGAAGAAGATGTAGAGCCGGATGAGGGATTGGATGTAGGGTCGGATGAGGGACTGAATGTAGGATCGGATGAGGGATTGGATGTAAGACGGGATGAGGGACTGGATGTGGGACCAGATGAGGGATTGGATGTAGGACCGGATGAGGGATTAGATGTAGGATGGGATGAAGGATTGGATGTAGGATGAGATAAGGGATGGGATGTAGGACGGGATGAGGGATGGGATGTAGGACGGGATGAGGGACTGGATGTGGGACCGGATGAGAGATTAGATGTAGGATTGGATGAGGGATTGGATGTAGGATGGGATGAAGGATAGGATGTGGGACGGGATGAGGGGTTGGATGTAGGACGGGATGAGGGATTGGATGTAGGACGGGATGAGGGATTGGATGTAGGACAGGATGAGGGATTGGATGTAGGACAGGATGAGGGATTCAATATAGGACCAGATGAACGATTGGATGTGAGCAGGTGAAGAGAAGGGGCCATCCAAGAGGACATCTGGGTTTCTGGCTTGGGTGACAAATGAGTGGTGGTGCCAATCACTGACAAGCAGCTCCATGGAGAAGTTAATGCCCCATCCAGAGTATCCACCATTGGGATGAGAAGGGAAGAAGTCAGAGCCTCCCATCCCTCCAGATCCAATTCTCCACCACAGTTAGGTGCATGAAGCCATTCTACTGCTGTCTGCAATCTAGCCCTTAGGCGTCCTCAAGGGTCAAGGGTCACCCAAAAGAAGACAGGGCAAATATTGGGACAATCAAGGAGAAACCCAATTAGAGACAGAAGACAGACCTTGCCTGGAGTCCAACTGGCTAAGGGCCATACAACTCTGCAGCATTACTACTGCCTGTCTGAGAGTTTCTTTGTCCATTTAAAAGGAATCATGGAGCTGAGAATGGATCCGTACAGTCCTTAGCCTAGTGAATTTATAAAATATACACCAGGTGCCAGGTACTAGCTAGATAATGAGGGTTCAGTGTTTAAAAAGCCCTGTCAATCCAGTGGGGGAGGGTGGCTTCTGCAAAAATCTATGGTTCAGCGTGTTGACTATGAGAGTACAAACCAACAGAAAGGCTCAGTGTCAAAGACCCTGAATGGAACAAGAAAGATAGAGACAGGAAGGATCAACCCACTAAGTTTTCAGACAGAGAAAACACTGGTGCTTCTTGATGGCAACCCAAAAGAGAGGACCAAGAGGCCAGGGGCGGCAACTTAGGAAACTAGGTAGAAAGGGAAAGAAGGACTCAGCAATGGGAAACATAGCATGGAAACCTACTCCTGGCAAAGGCAGGGGTGTCTTTAAGAACCAGGGCCCAGAGGAGTCAGAGGCAAGAGATCTGAATAGCAAAGAACTTCAAAGAGAGGATGTGGACACCTAAACAGAAAGAAAGATGACAAAAGTAGCCAGGTGTGGTGGCTCTCCTCTGCAATCCCAACACTTTGGGAACCCAAGGCAAGAGGAACGCTGGAGGACAGGAGTTCAAGACTAGCCTGGGCAACATAGTGAGACTCCATCTCTTAAAAAAAAAAAAAAGGAAGAAGAAGAAAGAAAGATGAAAAAACACCTGCCCCTGGCCACTTTGTGACTACAAGTGGGAAAAAGAGCATCTTCCTTGGGTGATATGGGTGATATTGGTAGAAGCAGGCACCGTGAGTGGTAGAAAGTGGGAAGCTGGAGTGATTGCAAAAAACTAAGTTAACCAGAACAGAGAAATAGAAGTGAGAGAAGACAAGGAGGTAGGTGGTGGTGTAGAAAAGGACTGAGAAGACAGGTCAAGGAAAGTGTCTGGTGGGCATTTACTAAATGAAGCTATGAGGCTGGTAATGACGATAACGCCATTGGTGAGTTTGAGAGGAAGGCCAATATAGCCAGGGGTAGGTAAATGCTTACTCGTGTAAAAACATTTTCCACGGTGTGGTGGTTCACGCCTGTAATCTCAGCACTTTGGGAGGCCCAGGCAAAAGGATCACTTGAGGCCAGGAGTTCAAGACCAGGCCTGGCAACATAGTGAGACCATGTCTCTAGCAAAAATTTAAAAAGTTAGCTGGGCATGGTGACCTGCACCTGTAGTCCCGGATCCTTGAGCCCAGGAGGTTGAGGCTGCAGTGAGCTATGATTGCATCATTGCACTCCAGCCTGGGTGACAGAGCAAGACTCATCTCATTAAAAAGAAAAATCCATAGAGAAAAACTATGGTCCTCCTCATAGTATTTGCATTGGTGGTCTCACCAGCCACAGCTGGGTGGGCCTTGGGACCCTGCCTGGTGTGGCTCCTTCTAAGTTGTCCAGTCCAGTGGTGTTTAGGGGGTGTCTATTCCATAACAAGGAGCTTGAGCCAGAATGTAATCAATGAATAGCTTCCTTCATCTAGAACAGCAGTCAGCAAACTACAGTCCCTTATCCCCACCAGCAAAGCCCATCCAACCCACTAGGTATCTCTGACTTGCACCAGTTTTTATTTTTATAAAAAGTTGGCCGGGCG
>NW_026652283.1:11723990-11892394 GCF_009828535.3 Hylobates moloch | reverse complement strand
AGACTGTCCTGCAAAGCCTAAAATACTCACTCTCTGGCATTTTATGGAAAAAAAAATGCACCAATCTTTGGTCTAGAAAGCCTTATTCTACAAAATCAATAGAATCTGAAAGTGTGCTTCCTGACATCATTGGTTTACATTTTGGCGCAAGCACCTTAACTGGTTGTAACTGGTAGCAGTTTGTGGCCCGGCTTCTGTGATGGACTTTGAGCAGTGCTGTCCATAGAGCAGTGGGGAAGGACAGCCACAGCTTACCTGTGGGTTCAAAGGTCAGGCTCCAAGGAGGCGAAGCCACCGTCCTTCCCTCCATAACAGACTGACGTCCTGGACACCATACTTAAAAGGTACTCAGAAGCTACAGAACAGAGGCCCTGCCTGCAGGTTATTTTGATGAGAGAAGCATGTATGTGTGTTTATGCTTGTTTTTGTTCATTATAACTAGACTGCTCACTCCTCAGCGTAAAACTTGTTTAACCATCAACTTCTGAGTATACATTTTGTCACTAAAGGAAAATAAAATTATAACAGGAAACCACCAAACTCTTTACTAGGAAAGGAAAAAACTATTTATTTTCATTCTATGGAAATTGTTATGAAGTAGTGGATAATAATAATGTGGAGGTAATTTGTCCAATTTCTCCCAATTTAAGCACCTGATTAATTTCTTTGAGCTTTGCAAAATGTCCTAGGTCAGGGTGGTGGTGTTTGATTTATTTCTTGGGAGGTGTGTGTTTTAAATCAGGAATGGCAAGTTGTTTCAGAAATGAAGTTGGTTATATTATAAGAGGATAACAAAGAAGTCTCCTTACTCCATCTATCCATCCACCCATCCATCTATCCATCCATCCATCCATCCATCCATCCATCCATCCATCCATTCATTCATTAGTGAACACTTACCTCATGCCAGGAGCTGTGCTAGGTACTAAGGGTAAGTGACGAGAAAAATACACAGAAAAGGTTGTATTCTGAGTAGGCTAGTGAGGAGAGGCCTCCTGCATGGCTGAATACTGGCTTGGGTCCTGATTCTGCTCTAAACTAGTTGTTCGACTCAGTCGTCTTTGGCCTGCTGGGCACACAGTGTTCCATGACACGGAGATGACCCTGCCAGAATGTGGTCACATTCAGACCGGATCCCTGGGCTGGCTCCGACTCATCTCACTGCCCTGACACCCCTGTGGTACTTGACTCACTCCTCAGCCAGTCTGCAGGGAGGTGTGGGTGCCCGGAGGAGCTCTCCCACAGCCACACCTCCCCCAGCCTTCCAGAAAGTCCTCTCAAGGACTCTCCTGCATTCCAGCAACCAGCCCTTCCAGTTGGGCAGAAATTTCCTGCCCTGGCAATCAAGAGGCATTTTGTTTTGTTTTACTTTAAATGCACAGCACATCCCCAGGCAGCTCCACCCTCAGATCTAAGCTCATTAAATCTATTCCTTTTGGACCTTTATTCCTATGCATGAGAAAGGGAAACCGGGAGAGAGGGTGGGGAGAGAACGTAATGTAATAAGGGTCTCCCATAAACAGAGGAAAAGAAATTGGAAGGCCCCTTGCACCCCTTATTCCGTGTCTTTGCTTTCTCCTCCCTTGAATATGTCACCTCCAATCACCAAAGGCTCTTGAGCTTGTGCCCAGCCTCCTCACCCCAGAGGCACTGGGCTGCATTAACTGAGCTGAAATATGTAAGGTCACAGGAGCTGGTAATAATTAAAGAATACAGCAGACATCTGTGTCTTCAGACTAGAACACATATGTCTACTGTTCTTCATTTAAAACTAATAACAATGTCATGCTAATATAATTAATGCCTCATTTATTAGGTCTAGTGGGAAATAAGCTGTTCTACATAATTGATTCAGATTCCTGGAGCTTACAGTTTGGGGAATGAAGTCATTTAAACATTTTTAATTGTTATGGAAATCTTTCTAAATATATTATATTATTGTATTATTCTCCATTTTTCTAAAGTTTACTCAGCATAATTTATTACCTTCTATTAGGGCAGGACCATGTCTGTCATTACATACCCAGTGCCAGGTAGAGTATCCAGGCTTCCAATATATGTCTGTAAAAGAAATAATTATAACCTCCAATATTTAACTTTGATGAAGGAAAATAATGAACTCTTGGACTCATGAGTTCTGGAGAGCTGTTTGACCTTACCTCAAATTATTACATTTTCTGCATTCTTATTTGTGCTTTTGTAATTCTTCTGTCTCCTCCCTCACCATAAAACTGCTAACTTCTAGCTTCTGTTTCTAAAGTTTCCCCCTGCCCCATTAATATGCTGGTTCTAATCTGCTGTAGATCATAATTAAGCTTACTGGGTCATGCCTGAAATAAAAGTGAATAGTGTTGAAGAGATACAGAATCGTTTGAAGATTTTTTGATGTCCATGTTGGGGCCACCCAAAGGCCTTTTTTGCTTCCTGCTGGTTTCAGCTGTGTTTCAGATGGCTGTGTCTGCCATGTATGAATAATTACCAAATAAGTCAAATATTACTGCAAGAACTGCAGAAGAAATGCATAATAGATGCCTTCTGCATTGGTTAGAACATCTCACCATATGTCATCCAGGAAAAAGATTGCTTCTAATTATAGAATCCGACATCTAAATTAACCGGTTCCTCCACACTTGGGAGTCAAAGCCAACCAGGAATCCCAGCCCAGACAAGGGGGAGCCCCTGACACATCTAAAGGCTACAATATTCCTCAAAAGTCCAGGGTAAACTTCTCCCAGTATTCGGTAAATCTTCCATTTGCTGTTGCTTTGGATCCGACAGTAATTCCCTCCCAGGTTCCAGGAGTCTCCAAATTTATCACCATAATCAATCTAGTAGGATTGAGTGTCCCACAGTCCAATGAAATTGTAAGAATCTCTCCTTCATGCAAAAAGGATGCAATAATATATTCTGTCAAGCCACAAAGAGTTCAAAGAAGACAGCAATGGACTGGTCCAAAGTAGGGAGGGAAGAAGTAGAGAAATGAGATGGATTTAGAATTGGACCCACTGGTTCCCACCCTTGGTGTGGCCTCTAACACCACATTGGTTCCAATGCAAACTGGTTAAACCATGAATTTTCTTCCCCCTGCTTGGTCTGGTTTAGGGCCAGAGAGTTCTTTGTTGGTTGGAGTCAGGCAGGGCAGGGTCAGAAGGCAGAACTCTTAAGCTTCACCCCTGAGTCAGCAGCTGCCTCGCCAGATGACCTCAGACAGGTTGTCTGACCTCTTGGGGGTTCCAATTCAATATCTGTTAAACCAGCAATGAGTGTACCCCTCTGCTCATACCACGGTACAAGATTTGGTTAATTGGTATCTGGAAAAGCTTGTATCTTCGGATGAAAGGGTTTATAAGTTTTGAGCTCTGTTCTTAGCTGAGGTCTTTGTATAGTTGGGTTTTATGGCAATGAGGCTTCTATAATTTCCCTTTGGAGAGTTAATTCTATAAGCCTAAGAGTGTCATGGCAAATAGATGCATTTACAAACCTCTTCTATTTCCTTCTGACTGATTTTCCTTCTCATAGATGATCAACATAGACTCATTCAACTCTAAGAAAAATTCTTTGAATAATTTTAATTCTAAAAATATTTGGGGGCCGGGCGCAGTGGCACATGCCTATAATCCTGACACTTTGGGAAGCTGAGACAGGTGGATTGCCTGAGCTCAGGAGTTTGAGACCAGTCTGGGCAACATGGTGAAACCCCGTCTCTACCAAAACACAAAAAATAAGCCAGGTGTGGTGGCATGTACCTGTAGTTCCAGCTACTCAGGAGGCTGAGGCAGGAGAATCGTTTGAACCCAAGAGGCAGAGGTTGCAGTGAGCCAAGCTCGTGTCACTGCACTCCAGCCTGGGTGACAGAGCAAGACTTCATCTTAAAAAAAAAAATGGTATTAACTAAATTTTTCTAAATAAAATTGTGGATTAAACATAGTAGCAAATCTTGCTGGCTTAAAACATTTAATTTTGAATCATTTAGAAAAGATCATGTTTTTTAAAGTGAATAGATACCTTTTGAAATCATCTTTTTTAACAACTTAATTGGGATATAATTGACATACAATAATATACACTGTTTAAACTATACAATTTGAACAATTCTGACATACATAGACATCCATGCAACCATCAACATGTCAAGATAATGAACATATCCACTACACCTAAAACTGTTGGTGCACTTTTGTTAGGGCTCACTGTCTCCCTTCCTCCATGGTTTGTATTTTCTAGAATTCTAGGGAAATAGAATCATGAAGCATGTGCTCTCTCTCTTTTGTCCGGCTTCCTTCTTTTTTTTATTTTTTTTTTGAGACAGAGTCTCTGTCACCCAGGCTGGAGTGCAGTGGCATGATCTCGGCTCCCTGCAACTTCCGCCTCCCAAGTTGAAGCAACTCTCCTGCCTCAGCCTCCCGTGAGTAGCTGGAATTACAAGCAAGCACCACCATGCCCGGCTAATTTTTGTATTTTTAGTAGAGACAGGGTTTCACCATGTTGGCCAGGCTGGTCTCAAATTCCTGACCTCAAGTGATCCGCCCACCTCTGCCTCCCGAAGTGCTGGGATTACAGGCATGACCCACCGCGCCCGGCCAGGCTTCCTTCACTCCATATAATTATTTTGAGATTCACTCATGTTGTTGGGTGTATCATAGTTCCTTCCTTTTTATTGCTGACCAAGATTCCATTATGCAGATATTCCACAATGGTGTATCTATTCCCTTGTTGACAGACATTTAGGCTATTTCAGACACAGCCACTACACACACAGCTGCTGTGGACATTCATGTACTAGGCTCTATATGGATCTATCCTTTCATTTCTCTCAGGTAAATACTCAGGAGTGGAATGGCTGGGTCATATAGTACAGGAAGTCCTTGTTTAACATCACTGATAGCTTCTTGGAAATCGTGACTTTAAGCAAAACAACATATAACAAAATCAGTTTGAACATAGGCTAATTGATATACACCAGAGTTAAATTCCTACAGCATATTTCTGATCACAAAAACATCAACAAACTTTTAAATAAAGACAAAAGCAATTATAATATTAAACATTCAAATAAAAGTGGACACAGCATGGTGGCTTATGCCTGTAATCTCAACACTTTGGGAGGCCGAGGTGGGCAGATGTTGAGTCCAGGAATTCGAGAACAGCCTAGGCAACATGGCAAAACACTGTCTCTACAAAAAATACAAAAAAATTAGCTGGGTGTCGTGGCGCGTGCCTGTGGTCCCAGCTACTTGGGAGACTGAGGTGAGACAATCACTCGAGCTCGGGGAGTCGAGGTTGCAGTGAGCCACGATCATGCCACTGCACTGCAGCCTGAGCGACAGAGCAAGACCCTGTCTCAAAAAAATAAAATAAAATAAAAATGAGCTATGCATACATTTATGAAAGATTAATAAAAACAAGTAAGATAGTTATTTACCCAATTATTCCAGTTCACTGTCATGGGTGGCCAGAGCCTCTCCCAGCCTCTCAGGGCACAAGGCAGGCAAACATCCTGGACAGGAGGCCATTGCATCACAGGGCACACTCACTCACACACTCACACACACACAATCAGAATGGACAAATTAGACACGCCAATTCACCTAACATGCACAGCTCCGGGATGTGGAAGGAAACTGGAACACGTGGAGAAAATCCACACAGACAAGGGGAGAAGGAGTAAACTCCACACAGACAACAGCCCCAGCCAAGAAGCGATTATTTTTCCTCATCAGTAACATAACAAAACTACATTGAACGAAATGACATTATTCAAGGATGTGCTGTACAATATTCACTTTTTATTAGATCCAGAATAGTGTATTGTAGAAAGCATGACACATGTGAACCCTTATTTATAGTTCTTTGAACCCCTGCAAGTATTTATCATGGCAATAAAACATTGACACTTTCTTCTTCTTTCCTTATGTTGTGTTAATAATAGAAAGAATTTGCTTTTGTTTTGTGCAGTGCAATTGACAAAAATTCTTTTGCATTCCTTTTAACATGTCCTTATAAGTAATTTTTTCTTCTTCTGCTTCTCTGGTTCATTCCAACTGATTGTCTGCTAAACAACACTAATTAGCATTTCCAAGACTGGATGAGATAGTCTAGATGTGTTCTCAAAAGAAATATATATCCGTATTTCTTTTGTTCCCTTGTTTCTCAAATGGCAACATTGACCCTAGGTCATGCTCCCTTGCCAAAGGCTGCCTTGTCCCCTACCTCAAAAGTGAAACTGCAAAGTGTAGCCAGATCCTCCCTCTGACTGCTGTGCTCTGGGCTGCTGCCTTCTCTCTCTCTCCTTTCACATGTCCCCAGACTGATCGATCACTAATGCTGCAGTTGATATCTGGCAAATTGCACACCTTGACTCCAACGCTTTCACAGATAAGTCTTCACTAAAAAGATACAGAAACTGGTTTTTATATAATTCCCAAGCTCTGAATCACCTTATTATTCTGTCAAATAAAATTATGTGGGAGACATTGTTGAAGACAAAACTTGCGTTTTCACAGTTTTATGCAAAAAAGAACTTCGTTCAATTGTTGCAGAAAAATTTCGTGAGACTTTTAGAATCTTCACTCCGAAATCTCATTTTCTCCCCATCCCCTCTGCACTGCTTTCTCCTGCTTTCTTGCTGCCTCTTCTTCCTCCACTCTTCCAACTTCTTCTAAATTTTGGAGAAAATCATTCATCAAAGACTACAGCAGACAATTCTAAAAAGAGTCTTTGGCTTTGGGACAACAAAGTTAGGTTTTATCACTCCCTACACAAAAATATAATTTAATATGGATTTTTAAAATTAAAAATATAACTACCAAAACACTGAAAAAATTGAATTTTTAAAATAATATTGGGATGGGAGAAGTCATCCTAAGGAAGGTGCAAGCTCTAGAATCCATAAAGAAAATTATTGACAGATTGACTATGTAAATTTTGCAGTTCTGTGTGTGAATGATATCATAACAAAGTTAAAAGGTAAGTGCCAGATTTGAAGAAAATACTTGCAATATAAATAAAAAGGGACAATTACTACCCTTAACATATATATATAAAGCCCCCTACATTGAATTAAACTTTAAGATTTGTGCATTTTACTGTATATAAACATTACCATAAAAAATAAAAAGGACTGTAAACAAATATTGAATTCTGTTATTGATAAGAATCTGAAATAGTATACTGATATCTGCAACTTATTCTGAAATGCATAAAAAGAAGGTGGATTGATAAATGAATAAAAGGATGGACAGGTGAAAAGCTATGTGATAAAAGTCAAAACAGCAAAATGTTATTTATAAATTCTTGGTGGTGGATACATGGATGTTTACTATATATGCAATTCTTTTAATTTTTCTGTATGCTTAAAAATTCATCATAAAGTCTTGGAAAACAACCCCAAAAATTTAATAAGAAAATATGTACAATTCCTAAGAACAGTAAAAAAAAGCAAATGAACAGGCAATTTGAAATTTAAAAAAAAAAAACAAACAGACAGAAAGCAAGAGGCTCAATGTCACCTGGAATCAGCAAAAATTTGTGAAGTTTTATAACATCCACAAAAATATATACGAGAAAAAATATATGTGTAAGGATATTTATTGCTTTATTGTTCGAAATAGAAAAAGGAAAGAGAGAATAGGAATGATGCCATCCCAACAACCCTCCCTGGGAGAATGGTTAGGTAAAGGATATTATGCCTATGTTCCAGAACCCTCCACAGCAGCTAAAGAGGGAGATCATTCTGTATGTACTAACATGAAAGATCTCCAAGGTCTTTTTCAATGAAAAAATGAACACCACAGAATAAATTGTACACAATGACCATTTACGTGAAAGTAATAATAGAACCGAGTTGTGCAAATGCACAGGAAAAAAAATGTCCCAAAGCGCACATATTCAATCCATGAATTTGTCTCAGGAAAGAGTGAAATGGAGGGAGAGGAAGGAAGGCGGAAGGGACATTTAAGCTTCTGCTCTGTAGATTTCTATATTATTTGGACTTTTTACAGCAATCATGCAATAGTTTGCTAACTTTTTTAATTGTCTAAACTGACTCAAGATGCTAATAATGACTATTACCTAAATATCCCTAAAACACCCTGTGAAAATTGCAAAGTTCAGTCAAGAATCCACATTTTTCCTGCCTAACATTGAAAGCCTCAAGCCTTACAGACAAAACATCTGCTGATCTTTTACTGGATTTTTCTTTACTTTTCGTTTGAATGTCTCAGCAGTCATGTCTATAAGTCAAATGGTCACAAGCCTATAAATCATGTGAAAATTCTTTCTTCTCCCAACTTCATCCCCTTAGGGCTTAAACCAAATCTGGATGCAAGGTCTGGTCTTAATAGAAGCCCCATTGAGAGAAAAGTGTTCTTAGATATAATGGAATGCATTCTGAGCTAAATGCCAGGGATTATATGGGGTCAAGAAGGGGAGAATTTTACAAAAACACTGCAAGCCAAAGGAAAGAGGGAGGCAGAGATGAGAAGTAAGAAAATAACAGAAGGAAGGTAGCGGCAGAGGGAGAAGAGAGCAAGGAAAGGGTTTTGACTTAAGTTTGCCAGATTCTGACCCATGGAAGAATTCAGAAGGTATTTCACCACCCTGAGCACGCACATGCACACGCTCTTACAGCTCCATTCAGGAGACGAGACTTTGTGGAGGCAGACAGAACGGTAATTTTTCCTTCCCAGTGAGGATTCTAGCTAAATGATAAGCAGAAATGGAAAAACGAGTGGGAAGAGCTGAGTCGGGACACACTCTAGAAAATTATATGCAGGCGACAGACACGCTTCTTGCCTACGAAGACCCCCAGAGCAATTTACAAATGTATTTGCCCTGACTGGGGAGGAATTCGGCCTCTAATCACCCACTCCTTTTCCGGTGGGGAGGGACGGCTTACATCTGGGATCCATCAAAAATGCCTGTGTCCAGGCCGGGCGTGGTGGCTCACGCCTGTAATCCCAGCACTTTGGGAGGCCAAGATGGGTGGATCACCTGAGGTCAGCAGTTAGAGATCCGCCTGACCAACATGGCAAAACCCAGTCTCTACTAAAAATACAAAAATTAGCCAGGCGTGGTGGCTTGTGCCTGTAATCCCAGCTACTCAGGAGGCTGAGGCAGGAGAATCACTTAAACCTGGGAGGCAGAGGTTACAGTGAGCCAAGATGGCACCACTGCACTCCAGCCTGGGTGACAGAGCAAGATCCCATCAAAAAAACAGACTCCATCAAAAAAAAAAAAAAAAAAAAAAAAAGCCTGTTTCCAGGTAAGGATGTAACAGAAACAAGACCAAAAGACAGAGCATGCTTCTCACCACTTCTGCTAAAGGAAAACTCACCCAGTGCTTTTCAGGGAAGCAGGAGTTCCCTGCTCACTTGGGTCCTCATTTTACACCTTTAGCTCACTCGACACACATATACTACGACACACATTAGCTAGTGCCAGATACTATGCTGTGCTCCAGAAATGCAAAAACGAGTGGCATGTCCCTCTTCCCAAGCATGTTACCGTCTGATGGGTAAATATTTACAATACGATGGATATTTGTAAAAGGCACAGTAATGGCACAGAGTCAATAGTGATCAACTTCTGGAGACAGAAAGAGACAGTTCCAGTATCACAGAAGTTGAGTCCGAGCTGTGCTTTAAAAATGAGTAGGAGCTCTTCCAATCTGGGGAGTAGAAAAAAATAAATTAAAAAAAGAAAGAAAGAAAAATGAGTAGGAGCTCAAGAGAATGAGAAAACAAGCCACAGACTGAAAGAAAATGTTTGCAAAAGACATATCTTATAAAGGACTGTCATCCAAAATGCAGGCCGGGTGTGGTGGTTCATGCGTGTGATCCCAGCACTTTGGGAGGCCAAGGCAGGTGGATCATCTGAGGTCAAGAGTTCAAGACCAGCCTGGCCAACAAGGTGAACCCTCATCTCTACTAAAAATGCAAAAATTAGCTGGGCATGGTGGCAGATGCCTACAATCCCAGCTACTCGGGAGGCTGAGGCAGGAGAATCACTCGAACCCAGGAGGCAGAGGTTGCAGTGAGCAGAGATTGTGCCATTGCACTCCAGCCTGGGTGACAGAGCATATATATATATATATATATATACACACATATACATATACATCTGTATATATATGTATACATACAACTCTTCAAACTCAACAATTTGATTTTAAGATGGAGAAAAGATTTGAACAGACACCTCACCAAAGAAGATATACAGATGGCAAATAAGCGTATGACAAGGTGCTCAACATCATATGTCACTAGAGAATTGCAGATTAAAATAAGATACTACCATGCACTTATTATTTAATAGAATCGTCAAAATCCAAAACAGTGATAACATCAAGTGCTGACAAGAATGTGGAGCTAAAGAAACTCTCATTCATGGCTGGTGGAAATGCAAAACAGTACAACCACTTTGAAAGGCAGTTCAACGGTTTCTCAAAAAACAAAACATGCTCCTATCAAATGACTCAGCAACCATGTTCCTTGGTTGGTTTCAACCAAATGAGTTGAAAACTTATGTCCATGCCAAAACCTGCACACAGATGTTATGGCAGTTTTATTCATAATTGCCAAAACTTGGAAGCAACCAAAATGTCCTTCAGTTTTGTCCTTCAAAAACTGTTTTGCATTCAGACAATTGAATATTATTCAGGACTAAATAACAATGAGCTATTAAGCCATGAAAATACATGAAGGAAACTTAAATGCATGTTACTAAGTGAAAGAAGCTGCTCTGAAAAGGCTATGTACTATATGATTGCAACTACATGACATTTCAGAAAAGGCAAAACTATGGACATAATAAAAAGATCAGTGGTTGCCAGGGGTTGGAGGGAGGGATGAAGAGATGAAGCACAGAGGATTTGTAGGGCAGGGAAAGTACTCTGTCTCACTATAATAGTGGATACATGTTATTACACATGTGCCTAAACCCATAGAACGTACTACACCAAGAGGGAGCCCTAATGTAAACTAGGGACTTGGGGTGATACTCACGTGTTATTGTAGGTTCATCAATCATAACAAATGTATCACTCTGGCTTGGGATGCTGATAGTGAGGCTGAGGCAAGGGCTCAGAGGATATATCGGAACTCTGTGCTTTCTGCTCAATTTTGCTGTGAACCTAAAACTGCTCTAAAAACCAAAGTCTACTTTTTAAAATGAGTAGGAGGGCAGCACTGACTACCACGCATGCCAATGTGCGCTCAAATAAGGGCCCAGTAAAGTCAAGCCTTCTGTATTCCAGGTGAAGCACTCCCATAAACCAACACGATCTATTTCTAAAGATCATAATTCTATGGCCAGGCGCAGTGGCTCACGCCTGTAATCCCAGCACTTTGGGAGGCCGAGGCGGGCTGATGATGAGGTCAGGAGTCCAAGACCAGCCTGAACAACATGGTGAAACCCCGTCTCTACTAAAATTACAAAAATTAGCTGGGCGGGGTGGCACACGCCTCAGGAGGCTGAGGCAGGAGAATCGCTTGAACCTGGGAGGCGGAGGTTGCAGTGAGCCAAGATCACACCACTGCACTCCAGCCTGGGTGACAGAGCAAGATTCCATCTCAAAAAAGAAAAATCATAATTCTATTTGAGGAGTTCAGCAGGTAACCAAGGTTGGGGAAAGACAGATTATGAATGCAAAGCATTGAGCACAGAAAACGGTTATTGCTGTAAATCGCCAATGCATGTCAGCTGTTACTGTTACTCTCGGCCTCTTCCTCTTCATCATCATCATCAACAGCATTCCTAGAAAGTGGAACAACATGTCTAAGGCACAGAGACAGGAAATGCCGTGAAGCTGTTGAAAGTGCACAGAGAATGCCCTGTTGCTGGACACAGGAATTGTGATAGGAGCAGTAATGAGACAGGCTAGGTCTCTCAAAACCATGATTAATCCCAAAGAAATGCAGGCTTTATCCTGTAGATAAAAAGGGTACCAGTGGATAGTCTTAAGCAAGGAAGCAATGAGCTCAGATTTGCATTTCTGAACAACTGGGGCGGGGGCCAGCCTGAGGGTGCTGCCATTGTCCAAAATAGGAATGAGGCTGCTCTGGACCAAGTAGCTGGGCTAAGGTCGGCGGAAGGAGGGTAAGCTGGTAGAACTCATAGATTTTAGAGTCTGCTTAGATGCTGAAGTGAGGGAGGAGGAGAGAGAGAAGTCTAGAGTGACGTCTTGGTTTCTGGTTTTAGCAAATGAGATGGTGGGGACATGAAGGCAGTCACCTGTTCCGACAGGGCAATAAGGTGAGGAGGAGGAAACAGGAAAGAGCGCGTGAGTTCTCTGTCCATAAGACATCCTGGATGACCCAGGGCTTCCTGGAACCGTCGAAGATCAACACAGGCAGCATTTACGAAGCCCTGCCACTCTGCTGAGCCTTCCTGCTGCATTAGCTCATTTAATCCTTCCAACAACCATATAAAACAGATCTTGTTGTTGCTGTTGTTTTTATTCTTGTTTTACAGATGAGAAAACTGAGGCTTACAAACTTGCCAAAAGTCACACGGATAGTGGTGGGGGGCAAAGATCTAAACCTATGCATATCTTCCTGCAAAGCCCACATGCTCCAAATTAATCCACTCTACTGACTCCTTGGACGGCCATCACCTCCTGCCCTTTCTTCTTGGTGTGAACTAGAAACATGTGGCCTTGTCTCCCTAACAGACCCAGACCCCACTTGGGTACATAGCTTGGTGAGGCAGCCCACTCTTCCCTCAGCTGGGGACCCTTGGCAGGGTGCAACCTGCACCACTGTGCACTGGACAGTGTGAACTGACCTGGGAACTAAATAAGCCACCATGACAGGTAAGATTTTCCTTTAAAAAATAAAAAGTAGAGCTAGGGTAAAAATTAAGCCATGAAAAAATAAAAGAAGGATGTAGATTTGGTAAATTTGCCGTGGAAACCTTTGGGACTCAGAAATTTGCTTTCCTTAGCAATGTAGAGCAATGGCAATTGCTACAGCTAATTAACGGCTGTGACTTTTAGGAGAGCAGTTTCCAAATACCAGTCCTTGGACCAAGTGGTCCATGATGAAGTGTCACTGCAAGATAAACTGAGAAGCATAAGGGCAATGCAATGCCTGTTTCTGTGCCGGTAGGTAGAATACATACTACATCAATATGTACCTATCAGAATAATCTTCCTCATTGCCTTTCTTGGGAAGAAATACTCTAAGAGCTACTCCACTTTTAGTGTATTTTTTACATCTCAAGCAGCAACCCCAAAATTCTGGAACAACGATTGCAGTTAGCAAACCTCAATCAGTCATTTAACCAACATTCACTAAGCATCTACTCTCTGCCAGGCCCTGGGGACGTCCCAGTGAACAACACCAACCAACTTCCGCTCTTACAGAGAATCCCTAGTGGAAAAGGTGGGTACTGATGATGTCAGGAGAAGCACAGTGAAGGAAGAGCCCCAGGCATTAAGGGAGCAGATGACAGGCAACCTCACCTCACTGCTGGCATCTGGGAAGGCTTTTCTGGAAAAACAGCACTTACACTGAGACCTAAGAAAATGACTGGGAATTAGCTAAGTGAAGTGGCCCTAAGTGGCAGCAAAGGGTAGAGCAGTTTTGAGAAACTGAAGGAAGGCAGTGAGGCTGAAGGGCTGGTAGTCTGGCTACATTACAGAGGACTTCACTGGTTTACATCCAGATAGTCCATAGCTAAGAGAGGACAGTGCCCCCACTACAGGGCAAGCCATAACCAAACACATCACCTGTGTCTCCAGAGGATGCTGCTGTCTGTCTGCTGGCAGCGAGTCAGCAACCAATAAATGTCTGACTGCACACGATCAAGCCCTCGATAAGTAATCAGTGTTCAATGAGTAAGTTTCTGTCACCCCTGGCAAGGTTGAGTAAACAGGTCACTTAGCTGACTGCTCTGAGTTTCATTTCTTCTCATGTCTAAAATAAACAAGTTAGATTAAATATGCTGTAAGTTCCCTTCCAGGGCTAGCATTCCATCAGGATCAATCTATAACAGCTACCACTTATCGAGCATTTATAATTCAAAGTCACTGTGCTAAATATTGTATCTGTTTTATCAACAATCTTCATTACAGCCCCATTGGATAGGTATTATTACCACGGTTTTCTAGATGAGAAACTCTGAAACATAGAGTAAAAGTTCCAATGTCACACCTCATAGGTAGCAGATCCAGGAGTCAAACTCATCTCTACCCAATGCCCAAGCCACACTCTATCCACCAGTCCACACTACTATGAAGTCTCTTGTGATGTTTGATGATTCAGTCACTGAGTTCTATTTGCATTCTTCACCCTGGCATTGAAAGTCTCTATTCTCCCATTCTTTACCCTGGGTCAGATCAGACTGGCTTCCCAGTTGGTCCTATACACTCATTTCCCTGCAGCACTTTGCTTATGCTGCCCACCCTTGAAGCGCCCATCACCACCTCCCTCCCCTCAATGCAATGAAACCACATAAACAACTAGACAAATGACTGCTGGAAACTGAATGTTTGTGTCCCTCTAAAATCTATATGCTGAAATCCTAACCCCCAATATGATGGCAATAGCAGGTCAGGCCTTTAATAGGTGATTAGGTCTTGAATGGGATTAGTGCCCTTACAAAAAATAAATAAATAAATAAATAAATAAATAAATAAATAAATAAATAAAAACAGAAAGCTCCCTCACCCCTTCCACCGTGTGGTGACACAGTGAGAAGACAGCTGTCTTTGAACCAGAAAGTAAGCCCTCCCCAGACACAAAATCTTCTGGCTCCTTGATCTTGGACTTCCCATCCTCCAGAACTGTGAGAAATAAATTTCTGCTGTTTATAAGCCACGCAGGCTATGGTATTCTTTTACTGCTGCCTGAGTGCATCAAGACAATGATCCAGCAACAAAATATATGGTACAGGGTGAGACAAGCACATGGGAGTAGATGTTATAGAAGAAGATACTTGAAATCCAACAGAACCTGTGGAGCAGTCTCAGGTCAGCAGAGGAAGTGACAGGATAAAGGTCTCGGTGGGTAGGTCAACATGGAGGAGCTCCTGCAAGTGTGACAAGTGGCCCACATACAGCAGCACATCTGGGATAGAAGACACAAAGATCCAGGTATCATGCTGGCCAAGAGTGGCCTGGAACGTGGCAGCCGAATTCTTGGGATTGTGGGACTAGGTCAAGAACAAGGCAGGCATACATCCTGGGGAACTAGGAAAGAAACACCACAAAAGTGGAGTCCAGGATCTGGGCGTGGCCCCAAGGGACAAAGAAGGAGCATAATCACTGACACGGGGCTACCCCACACAAGCCAGGCTAGCAACATAAAGGCCGTGTTGCTTAAATGCCAAAATTGCCCAAACAGGAAGAGAGGTGGTCCCAGAAATTGGGATAGATTGGAGTTGATGATCTTCGACAGGGAGTCAGTGAGGTCATTAAATTTTCCTCAGCCTGCTTGGTTTCTAATCCTAGTCCAGATGCTTGCTGCTAGCTTGGGAACATTGAGCAAGTTGTTAGGAGAGAATTCTCCATAGGTCTCTCACATTTTTCCATGTTTTGTGAGAGAGGCACTGACTATCTTCTGTTCCAGATTACTTTTTCAAGGATGTTTGTACAGTAAGAAGCCTTGGAAGACACAGTAGAATTTTCCTTTGGAACAGAAGTCAAGCAGACTTACTGTCCATTATAAAAGAGTTGGGAAGCCAGGCATGGTGGCTCACACCTATAATCCTAGCATTTTGGGAGGCCAAGGCAAGAGGATCACTTGAGGTCAGGAGTTACAGACCAGCCTACGCAACATAGCAAAACCCCATCTCTACAATAATAAAAATAAGAAAGTTACAGGCATAGGGGTGCACACCTGTAGTCTCTGCTACTCAGGAGGCTGAGGTGGGAGGATCGCTTGAGCCTGGGAGGTCGAGGCTGCTGAGATCACACCACTGCACTCCGGTCTGGGCAATGGAGCGAGACCCCATCTCAAAAAAAAAAAAAGAGAGAGAGAGAGAGAGAAATGAAAGAACAAGAAAGAAAGAGAGAGAGAAAGAAAGAAAGAAAGAAAGAAAGAAAGAAAGAAAGAAAGAAAGAAAGAAAGAAAGAAGAAAGAAAGAGGAAAGAAAGAAAGAAAGAAGGAAAGAAAGAGGGAGGGAGGGAGGAAGGAAGGAAGAGAAAAAGAAAATAAGAGTTGGGTTCTGTAAGTTCTTAGAATGAACCCTGTTTCCTGAGCAGGTCTCATCTGGTCCACTTCGCATAGTTACTCAACAAATTGTCTTCCCTCCTTCTGTCACCTCTCTCAGAGGGATTATAAAAACAGCTCACTGTAAATGCTAATGTACTCCATTATAAGTAATTATTATTAATAATCCAAACCTTCTTCAAGGCCCTGCTCATCCCTTTGTCATCATGGTGACCTTTTCAAATACTCCAGGACAGAGATTAGTCACATCATTTATACATATTGTCAAAAATTTTATGCTTGCTTCTTGAGTGTTATTTTTAGCTCTCTGACTTGATGATTCATGTATGAGGGAGGCAGGGATCATATCTTTCACCTCTTCCGGATCAAGCATCTATGCTTAGCTTTATGGTGGGAACACACGAGATGCCAGTAAACACTTGTGTATGGACTGAATCTCATACATCACCATTCTACATACCTATTTCCAGGGGAAGCTTAAGAAAAGTCAATAGGAAAGAATGTTAATCATTTTTACTCAGTTTTACTGTCTCTATGATACAGGCTTTATATCGTGGAGAGGGGGCAGCCTGGTAAAAACTGTTTGTGGGATGGCAAGCCCATTGAACTTATCTGAGGCTGGTTTAGCAGTAAATGTGTTTGCAGGATATTTGCATCGAGTGTATTATTAAGCACAACTTAAGTATTTACGTATGCAAAGTCAACTGCAATAATTCATATTAGTTCTTTCCAGCAACTCATCATGTGTAACAGGCCATTTGCCCACCTACAGAAAACAGTCAGGGTCTAACCTCAGAAGCCACATCTTTGCCCCGTTCCTAGGATCCCTGAGCCACCAAGAATGTCATCTATTCCAAAAACATGTTAATGAAATTAAGGTCTAAGCTACTATGATCAGCAAGAAATAATTCTTGTGAGAAAAAGCAAAACTAAAGCAATAGGAACCAAAATCAGCTGATACTGCAAATGGTTATTATGCCATTGCCTGCATTTTTACAGATTGGCAGTAATACAAGCAGTTTATTTCCTCCTCCGAGATGTTTGGCCTGCAAGGTGAGAGAGATGCCTTGGTTATAGCCTCATGGTCTAACAGCTGTGATCCTCAGACATGTGGCTAACTAAGAGCTGAGGATGTTCTTCCAATGAGTTAGTCTAAAGATACTGATGTGTTTCTACAGAGACACTAACACAGATCCAAAATGCCACTGCCAATGGTATGATAGTCCAGAATGTAAATAAATCTATCATTTCAGGAACCTGCAAACAAGAATTTGTATAACCCCAGAAAGTACCCAAATGTGGAAGTATACCAATGCTAGAATCTGACAACATTTCCGCGCTTTCATCCCCTGTGAGCAGAAAGAATAGAGGAGGCCTTACAGGGGATCTCCCTGCCCTCTTATCTCCTGTGTTCTGGTCTAAATGTATATTAATATGTATATTACCCACTGTGTTCCTTAACTTGGATTTGCAAAAACACCACAGCTCTCAGGTCACATTGCAACCTGCAAAATTAATTGAACTCATGTATGTAATGCGTCTCATTCATTATAAGCACCCACTGAATGTTAATTCGCTTCTCTCTTTCCATCTCCCTTAAGAAACTAGAAATGAGGGATAAGAATGTGCCACCAAACCCAAGAGAGTGGTGACAGTGAGAGGCAACAGCCAGTTTCATTGAGTGCCACCTCCCTGCCTGCCAGCCATGCATTGAGCAGAGGACAAGAGGAACACCCATCGGTGCAGAGGACGAGGGCAGCAGGCAAGAGGAAAATCCAGTGGCAAGTGTTGCCACTGGAAATGGGAATCATATATATATGTGTGAGTGTGTGTGTGTTTGTGTGTGTGTGTATATATATATAAACATGATTATATAGACATACATATATATAGACATACATATATATATATGTATTTTTTTTTTTGAGATGAAGTCTCACTCTGTTGCCCAGGCTGGAGTACAGTGCCACGATCTCGGCTCACTGTAACCTCTGCCTTCCGGGTTCAAGCAATTCTTCTACCTTAGCCTCCCAAGTAGCTGGGATTACAGGTGCCCACCACCATGCCCGGCTAATTTTTTTATTTTTAGTAGAGACAGCGTTTTGCCACGTTGGCCAGGCTGGTCTCGAACTCCTGACCTCAAGTGATCCACCCACCTCGGCCTCCCAAAGTGCTGGGATTATAGGCATGAGCCACCACACCCAGCCCAGGAATGCATGTCTTTAAAAGCCTGTGTGGTGAACAGATCTGCCCTGATCAATGAACCCTAATCTTTCTGATTGATAGGTTCAGGTTATCTCTAGCAGATGGCACATCCTATTGAGACCGTTCACATGGGTGATCAGGAAATAAAATTTTGCCATCACTTTCTTTCACCAAAAATGAGGGATTTTCAATGCAATTGAGTGCTAGCGAGTTAGACTGAGTCAGCCTTGGACCATTCATAGCTGTGCATGTGCCAACCTCCAAATGACCCCCTATGTGGTCACTACAGTGCAGTCAGCCAGCCCAACCACGCAGCCCAGAACTGAGACTGCAGCAGATCTTTTGCACATCCTCAACTGATGAATGTTCCAGAGTTGATTAAAAATCAGGAACAATGGACTGATCTTTTCACAAGCCAACACATTACTGCTGCTGCTGTTTACACCTAAGAAGTGAAACTCTAACCTAGGTCAAGTCAGAAATTAAGCACAACTATGCCTAACAGCAGATATCAGACAGGTTGAGTATAAATAGATCTGAGATCTTCAGATGAAAGGCCCATTTCTCTCTGCTGCTGGTGGTGTTATTTTGTGGGGATCCAGTATGATTGCCCTCTCCCTCTTTTGTCCAAAGTGCTTTCCACTTTGCCCCATCTGAGAAAACAGAGCTGGAGGGGACCTTCAGACCAAGGCTTTGTCTCTGGTTTGCCAAGGGAGAGGGAAAGAAGGAACGGAAAGGAGATTCTGGGTTCAACTCTTCTGGTCACTGAAATTCAAAGATTACTTGGAATAAGCAAACCTCTTAAAACTGCTTCAATGATCCAGACAACGAGCATGTTTCATAATGGGCTGTATCGGGATGACTTGTTGTACCTGCCATGCAATTGTTAATGTTTTAATGAATGTTTTTGCTTCTTTTATTCGAGGGCCTTTGAATCTTTCAGGATGAAAGGCCTCAGGAGCCTGAAAGGCATTAATGACAGGCTTTAGGTGTTGTTCTCCTCCCCCAGAGACACCTGCAATCTAGAGGGCAGACGGTGACTTTTCAGCCTGAAGCACTCACGCAAGGTGCAGTTTTTGCTGCTCTGGAAAATATCCCCAAGAGTAACCAACAGCACCAAGAGAAAAGGGCAGGGAGAATAATAATGATAATATTTATAGCATGGGTTGAGATGTACCATGTTGCCAAATGCTGTTCTCAGTACTTTTAATTTGATCCTGTACGATTTTACATCTCCCAAAGGAGGAAACTGAGGCACCGAGGAATGAAGTAACTTGCTCAAATTTAAACATTGTTTAAGTGGGACAAGACAGGATTTGTATCCAAGTAGCCTGATTCTGGAAATGAAGCTCTTGACATAGCAAAAGAGACACAGGTATTGAATCATGCTCATTTCGTAAAGCCCTTGAGCAACTGAGATGTGAATAAAGCCCCCATACTGTTGCCCTTGTTCCTCCCCCTAATTCTGGTCTTGTCATTGATGAGCGCCAATCCCATCTGCTGTGCCCAAGAAAGTATATGAAAAGAAGCTCAAGGAAATGAGGGGGCTGAGCATCTACTCCCTGAGTCTAAGAAGCGGCTATGTCAGGTCAGGCTGAGAGACAGAAGAACTACAGGCTGAAGGAAGCTGCACCAAGCTCTGGCCAGACCCTGCAAAACACAGACCATAGGCAGCTCATGCAGAGGAGCAACCAGGCCAATGAAAGGTCAGAAAACTACCCCAAATAAGGGACTGCTGAAAGACCTAGAGATGTTTAGCCTGAATAAGAAAAGACTCAGGAGACGAGAGAGCTGTTCCCAAATAGCCCAGCTGTCCTCTTGGGAAGAGGGATAAGGCTTTCCCCGTCTGGTGATCCCAAGGGGAAGAAGTCACACAAAGGCAAAGATGCTAATTTCAGCAAATGCTCAGAGATATTCAAAGACAAATGAAGTTCTTGATCTCAGCAAAGTATTTAAGTACCATCTAGAAGCCTACTGGCATCCTCGTCAGTAACACACCTTTTCACTCTCAAAGGAGTCCTGGTTTGGGTCTCAATTACTGGTCACCAGAAAGAGGGTCCACAGCCCCTCAGCTCCCAAATGGCTTGTGTTGGCTTCACAACACTTCCAAGCTTGCAATTATTAAATTTGCATATACAAGACGTTTTGAGATAGCAATCTTTTTAAGGATTTGTAACTACATGGCTTATACTTTTTATCTACTTTTCATCATTTCCATTGTGATGATTGAACATATTCCTTCAAAGGTTTGCTCCATTTTCCTCTACCTATGAGCTGCATGCCAGCAGTGGAAACAAGCCCAGGAATGTTGTACGGAATGGAAAAGGCAGGAAAGCGCTGTTTGGCTTGGAATTCTGCGGCTGGGGCAGGCAGGGTGGAGGAGCGACAGAGCCTTCTGAACAGGGTGTTCTTTGGGGCGTAGGGGACCTGATGAAGGGATCTAAGTTCAAAACAAATGGGCAGCAACGGCAGGAGGGGCGTGAGAAGGGCCCAGGCTGGTGTCCCTGTGGGCCAGGTAGGAAACAGTGTCCAGGACACAGTTGTCCTTTCAGATTACAGCACTGTTCTGTTTTGCTAATTTATTTTTTGCATGCATCACATACCTCGTGGCTAAAACGGTAATTTTTTAGTTACAGTTTATAGGGATGGAGGAATTAAGAGAAAAAGCAAGCAAAAAAGAGAAAGAGAGAGAGGCTTGGAAGGGATCTCAGTAAAAGAAATCATCCAAGATGAAGTAATGCTGCCTCAGTTAAAGGAGTAGAGCAAGGATCTTTCAAGTTTCTTTCTAGTTTATGATTCTTTGATTATTCAGTCCAGTGCAGAATGGGAGTCTCTCTTGCCCGGCTCAGCTGAGGGACTTTAAATCATCTCGCCTCTTTGAGCTTCAGGGTCCACATGTGCTCACATGAAGTCTTTAGGATAGACATTTCCAAGGCCCCTACTTACTCTGAAGTTCAGTGATGCTGTGATTTAAGCTTAAAGGAGTTTGTAACTGCCCTGGAAACACCTTCCTCCGGGTAAAGCAATGAAATGGACAACGTGGCAAGAAGGGAATTTGTTCATGAGCTGCTTAAAGAGTTTGTAAATATTAATAGGAACACATATGATGAGAAATGTAAGCAAGGAAGCCCCTAGACTTTTCCAGGGGACCAACCACCTCTGTCTTTCTCTGTGTCTTATAGTTACCAACAGGAGGGGCAAAAGCAAGCTCAGATGCCCGTTGTCTTTTGGAAATCTCCCAGAAAAATGAGGTGGTGGGTGTAATGTTGAGAGCTGATGGTGTCCCCTTCCCGAGGGACCTGAGGAGGCATGGATAGGAGACCTATCTGGCATCAGCAACTGACTTTGTCACTAGGCAAGTCAGGCTTAAAGCTCCATGGGCCAGGTGTACCAGTTGCTTATCGTTCTTTTACCCCATACCATAAGTTAAAGTAGAGACACTCAAAGGAGAAATCTGGCAAAATGTGGAGTAGACAAGGGATGTGTCAGGGTAGAAATACTAGCAGAAGACCCAGAAAACACCAGGAACCCTGAACCACTAGGGGCTGGTTACCTTCCCAGGGGGAAATTCTGCTCTGGGGTCCTCAAAAGCACCCCACTCACAGCCAGCCATTTCCTAAATGCCTGCCAGTGCTCCCAGGGGCCCTGCGTGAAACAGTGGCTAGTCCGTGTGAACACACGAGTGTTGGAATGGGGGAATATATTCATGCACATCTCCTTTACTTCTGAAGGACAGACAGGTTTGCATCTGTGCTGTTTGGGGGCAATCGAAGCACAGTCTGTGCACTGGAGAACTAGGGCCACCAAGGGGCTCAGCCCCCAGAGTGCTCTGTACAGCCATCCCTCCTAGAAGCCAAGGAAGCATGTAAAGCTTTGAACACAGCTGATTGCCGTCTCTGAGGAAGGAAGCCACCAATAAAGACCAAGGCCCTAGCTGATGACATCATAATAGTATCTTCCATGTGTATCATGCCTGACCACGTGCATAGCTTGTCTGTATACTATCTCATCGGATGCTGATGACAACCCCGTGAAGTAAACGGAACTGATATTATCACTCCTGTTTTAAAAATAAAAAAACTGAAGCTCAAAGTGACCTAATGACATACTCAAGCTCCCACGGCTAGGGAGTGGCGAGGCATGGACTTCGGTGTCTAAATTAATGAAAGGCAGCACTTCAAAAGAGAACTAAAGGAGGCAGAACCAATCCTCTCTGCTTTATAGAATGTACTTTCATTCACGCCACTGTCGATGGACGCCCTGGGGAGAGAACCGCTCAAGCATTCCTTTGTAAGCGGCCCTGAATTCCTGGCAAATTATTAGGCTTTCTAGAGCCCGCTCCCCGTGTGCACCACACTCAGCTCCCCAGAACCATATTGGGTGGAAAAGTTTATAACAATCTCAGCTTTCCTCTGGCACCAATTAGTACTTAATATATTGAACACCCACTCAGTCCTCGCCAAGCCCTTCAGGGCTTTATGGCCACAGAGGAAATGCTGTCATTATGCTCAAGGAATTTACAGTCTCAGGAGGAAATAGAAGAAGATGCATATCAAGTTAACAGGACATAAAATGCTTCACCAAATTCCAGTACATGAAGTCTAAATATAGGTGTGCTATGTCCCCACCAAGGAAAACTCAATAGAGTTTGGTCATACTCCTACATCTGAAGCCAATCACTGGAACAAGCAATATTCACCTTGCTTACTGTCATTAGTAAATCAAAACACACTTGCATAGATTCAGACGCATGCTTTAATTTCGCAAGCCTTGCATGTTCTACTACTACTACAACTAATATACCGTATAATTCTTTTTCACCTTTTTTTTTTTTTTTCTGGAGTGCAGTGGCGCAATCTCGGCTCACTGCAAGCTCCGCCTCCCAGGTTCACGCCATTCTCCTGCCTCAGCCTCTCCAAGTAGCTGGGACTACAGGCGCCCGCCACCACGCCCGGCTAATTTTTTGTATTTTTTTTAGTAGAGACGGGGTTTCATCATGGTCTCGATCTCCTGACCTCGTGATCTGCCCACCTCTTTTTCACCTTTTAATTCCTTTTATATAAACATATAAACTGTGAACATTAATAATAATAGTTTCCATTAAATGTTTACTCTGTGCACATGTGAATGCTTTATAATTGTTATCTCATTAAATTCCCTCTAAGACTCTATGAAGTAGCTTTTATTATCCCCACTCTTTGCATATAGAAACTGAGGACTAAATGTATTCAAAATAGAGATTTTGAATAAATTTCCCCAAAGTCAGATAGCATAGAAGTGGAAAAGGCAGAATTTAAACCAAGATCGGTCTAAATCCAAAGCTCTTAAGAAGTTTATATTTCCTTATTTTAACCTTATGAGGTCTTTATGCAGTGAGTAGGGAAGGTTGTATCAATTCACTTTTTAAAGGGGCAACACCCAAAATGTTCCACGACTTACCCAAGAATTCTGCCACAAACTCTGCAACTCAGTTCTACTTACAATCCATCTCATCATCTTTCTAAGGTAACAGCAACTACTTGCATTTAGAGGAAAAGCAAGAGTGTCATAACTAGCCTTGAGACTGAAATGTAAACAGGAGTGAAATTTGTGCATTTTTTAATTGTTCTTTGCTTCATGGATAGTATCACAACCAAAGGTTAAAAACTCTACCTTTTCCTCAATAGAGAATGCAGATGGTTTGGAATCTTCAAAGCCACACTGGAAATGACCTACATTTGAGAAAAGTCCTGCCCTGGCCGCTTCTCAAAGCTGCATGATGCCAGAGGTGGTTGGATAATCGAGCAGACTCCCCTGAGCAATATCCAATTTGAAATAGCAGTTATGTCTGGGTCCCTGATGACTCAGCAGAGTCCAAACTCCATTGGAAATTCTCTCCATACATCCTGCCCACTCTGGGTTTGCCTCCATGGAGAGTCACCCTCTCTGAAACTCTGACATATTTGCTAATCACCATAGCAAGTTGGACAAAATGTGTATCTCAGCCATAGTACTCCCGCTCGCATGAATCCCCATAAAAACTGTGGTCCTGCTGTAATTGATCAGAAAGTCACATGTCACCATCAATAAAGCCACATCCTCAGGTTCCTCTTCAGTAAAATAATATTAATAGGACCTACCTTACTGCACCATGGAGATTAAATGAGACAATAAGCAAAAAAGTTTATAGCATAGTACCTGGTACATTTTAAGTAGTCCATAAATATTAGCCAGTCAACATTATATTATTATTATTATGGATGAGGAGTTGAAGTCTGTTCAATTTCATTAAGGAGAGTATGACTAATCAGAACACGCAATGGGATTTTTTTTTTTAAGTCTGAGTTGGATCCTTTCTCAGACTAACAACGCTTTAACAAAGAAAAGGCAAGAGGTAGAATTATTCATATGGTCACTCTGGGTCATGTTGTGGTCCATAATACTAGAATGGGTCAAGGAAAGAAGGTAAGGATGGGAACCACTTGCTTTTATCTATTAGAGGGAGGAGAGGTTTGCATGAAGAAGTTGTGTTTTTCATACTTGTGCTCCTTTATGCACTATATCTTTATGTGTTCAATTTTTCTATGTCATAAATTAAAACAAGAAGGCTCAGAGAGAACATGCCTTCCTGAAAGTATGCGTATGAGTTACTAGTAGAACTGGAATTGAAGCAATTTCCATTTTACCACTGTATTACTTTCCTAAGTCTGCTGTAATAAATTGCCACTAACTTCATGGCTCAAAGCAACAGAAATTTATTCTCTCAAAATTCTGGAGGCCAAGAGTCTACAATCTGTTTCCTTGGGCCAAAATCAAGGTATCAGCAGGACTGCACTTTCTCTGGAGGCTCAGGAGCAAATCCTTCCTTGCCTCTTCTGATGTCATGTGGCTGCCAGCATTCCTTGGCTTGTGGCTGCATCCTCTGCCTCCACAATCGTGTTGCCTGCTCCTCTTCGGTATGTGTCAAATCTCCCTCTGCCTCCCTCTCATAAGGATACATGTGATCATATTTAGGGCCCACCCTGATGATCCAGGATAATCTCCACCTCAAAATCCTTAACTTAATCACATCTGCAAAGTCCTTTTTTGGCAAATAAGATAACAGTCCCAGGATATGGATATCTTTTGGGTCAGGGGGTCGCAGGGAGTATTTTCAGCCTACCACAACCACTTTTTCTGCTAAACTCGTTATCCAGCTTTGCTTATACCTCTTTCACCAGATCCAAAAAAAGGAGATCTTGGAAATACTGCTGATTAGACTACACTCCTTGATTTTGAAGCGGTTTTTCCCCCAGACCTCCAGACAAAAATTCTGATGCTAGAACAATCTGGATTCATCCAATCCATTTCAGGTCAGCAAATGTTAACTGAGCATGCACCTGTGTTTCGGGCACTGTGGGAATTTCAGAGATGAGTGAGATATGTTCTCTGCCCCCAGGAATGAACCAGGTGGAACTAGAAAAAACAGCGTTCCACTGCCCTATATGAAAAATAAGAGGGTAAACAAGAAATCAACAGCAATGAACACCTGGAAGCCACAGTGGGACCTGAGCCTATAGTCCCAAAAGGATCTAATGTCAGATGTTCCAGATGTATTCACATTTACCCCTAGAAAATAGTTGAGAACTGTATAGGGGGTCCCTAGATGCTTTTAATATTGTCTTGATGTTGACATTTTTGAAGAATACAAATCCAACTTTTAAAAATGGAGTATTTACTCATTTTGAATTTGTATGATGATTTCTTGCATTTAGACTCAGGTTATACAGTCACTGCCTGAATACTACATAAATACATTGTGCTCTTCTCAGGAGACACACAATGGCCATCTGCCTCCTCAAGCTGAAGTCAATTTTAATTACCTGGTCAAGCTGTTATTAGATTTCTTGACTGTGTAAAGTGTTATCTCGGTTCCCTATTGTAGGGCTACTTTTTCCCTTACAACTAATAAGCAATCTGTGGGGAGACAGTTTAAGACCATGCAACTGGCCTGTTCCTCATTAAAATGTTCCTCTGTATTTAGCATCCATTGATGATCGTGTCTAAATTCATATTTAATAGAATAGTTGCAAAATCACAATTTTCCAACTTCAGCACACCCTCCGTATTCACCAGTCAGCTCCTTGCTTTATACAGTAAGCAAGAGTCTTCTCTTCTCATTCATTTATGTGTATATTTATCTGCCTATCTATTTATCATCCATATGGACTCACGAAGTCCTGTTTTTTTTCCAGTGGCTTATAATTCAATACTGTGTTTAATTATTTTGGTGCTTAAATTCTACCAGATTTAGCCAGTAGGAATCCCTTCAGGGGGCTGGAGTATCCCTGGGAAATGTCCCCATCATTTTTTCATAGGCATTTCTTTACTTTTTGGCATATCAAGATGTTCCAGGTTCATCTTCTACCTGCCCTATCCGGGCTCTGGAATTGGACATTTATTTGAGGAGCTCTGGTTCCTCTTAGTATTAGAGACCAAGATTTGAGTGCTAGTTTTTCATTGCTACTGGAGAGTCTTTCTTTCTAAGTCCTTTTAGTAAATAAAATTAGAAAAAAATACTCATTTATTTACACATATATATGCAAATATAATACACATATATACATAGACAAATATACATGCATACATGTTTATGTGTACATGCATGTATGTATATGTGTGTATTTCATATATAAATAGAAGAAATCATGACTTCATACCGATGCCCCTAATTCCAATCGAACCCATAGGTTCCTTCTTGCCTTCCTCCATTCCATATGTTGATGTTCCTTTCCCATAATGAGAACTCTGGCTCTCAACAGCATTTATTCATGTGCCCAATCCCACAATACATCCAAAATAGTTCCACAATTGTTTTGCAATCTACCCCAAGATGAATAAGGTATATACACTAAAAATAGTTCAGCAGACCAAGAATGAGTAATTAAATAGAATCAATAATAAAAAAATCGACAACCACAAAAAGCCCTGAACCAGATGGATTCACAGCCAAATTCTACCAGACATACAAAGAAGAGCTGGTACCAATCCTACTGAGACTACTCCAAAATATCAAGGAGGAGGGACTCCCCAGTAGCTCATTCTACAAAACCAGTATCATCCTGACACCCAAATCTGACAAAGACACAACAAAAAAAGAAAACTACAGACCAATATCCCTGATTAACATGGATACAAAAATCCTTAAAAAAAATACTAGCAAACTGAATCCAGCAGTACATCAAAAAGTTAATTCATCACAATCAAGTGGGCTTTATTCCTGGGATGCAAGGATGGCTCAACATACGCAAATCAATAAATGTGATACACCATGTAAACATACTTAAAAACAAAAAACATGTGATATGATCATCTCGATAAATTCAGAAAAAGCATTTGATAAAATCCAGCATCCCTTCATGATAAAAACCTTCAACAAACTAGGCATCGAAGGAACATACCTCAAAATAATAACAGCCACTTAAAACAAACCCACAGCCAACATAATACTGAATGGGAAACCCCTAAGAATGGGAACAAGACAAGAATATCCACTCTCACCATTCATATTCAACACATTAGTCGAAGTCCCAGTCAGAGCAATCAGGCAAGAGAAAGAAATAAAAGGCATCCAACTAGGAAAAGAAGTTGTCAAACTATCTCTTTGCTGATAATACGAAACTATACCCAGAAAACCTTAAAGATTCCACCAAAAATCTCCTAGTCTTGGTAAACTTCTGCAAAGTCTTAGGATATAAAATCAATGCACAGCCTGGGCGTGGTGACTCATGCCTGTAATCCCAACACTTTGGTAGGCTCAGGTGGGCAGATCACTTGAGGTCAGGAGTTCAAGACCAGCCTCGCCAACATGGTGAAACCCTGTATCTACTAAAAACACAAAAATGAGCCGGGCATGGTGGTGCATGCTTGTAATCCCAGCTACGTGCAGGAGGCCGAGGCAGGAGAATAGCTTGAACCCAGGAGGCACAGGTTGCAGTGAGCCGAGATCATGCCACTGCACTCCAGCCTGGGCGACAGAGCGAGACTCCATCTCAAAAAAAAAAAAAAATCAACGCACAAAAATCAGTAACATTTCTATACACTGATAACATTCAAATTGAGAACCAAATCAAAAAATCAAAAACACAATCCCATTTACAATAGCCATGCACACACACACACACACACACACACACAAATCTAGGAATACATCCAACCAAGGAGGTGAAAGAGCTCTACAAGGAGAATTATAGAACACTGCTAAAATAAATTATAGACAACATAAACAAATGGGAAAGCATGCAGTGCTCATGGATTGGAAGAATCAATATCATTAAAATCACCATACTGCCTAAAGCAGACTACAGATTCAATTCCCTATCAAACTACAACATTAATTTTTTCAGAATTAGAAAAAAACTTTTCAAACTTCACATGGAATTTAAAAAGGCCCAAATAGCCAAGGCAATCCTAAGCAAAAAGAATAAAGCCAGAGACATCATATTTCCCAACTTCAAACTATACTACAAGGCTACAGTAACCAAAACAGCATGGTACCTGGTACAAAACATGAACACATAGCAATGGAACAGAATAGAGACCCCTGAAACCAAGGTACATACCTACGACCAACTGATCTTCAACAAAGTCAACAGAATTAAACAATGGGGAAAGAATAACGTACTCAGTAAGTGGTGCTGGGAAACTGGCTAGCCATATGCAGAAGAATGAAACCAGACCCCTATTTCTCACCATATACAAAAATTAACTCAAGATGGATTAAAGACTTAAATGTAAGACCTCGAGCTATAAAAATCCTAGAAAACCTAGGAAGTACTCTTCTAGACATTGGACTAGGCAAATAATTTATGGCTAAGTCCTCAAAATCAAATGCCACAGAAACAAAAATTGACAATTGGGACCTAACCAAACTAAAGAGCTTCTGCACAGCAAAAGCAACTATCAACAGAGTAAACAGACAACCTACATAATGAGAGAAAATATTTGCAAACTATGCATCTGACAAACACCTAATATCCAGAATCTATAAGGAACTTCAACAAATCAACAAGAAAAAAAATAATAATAATCCCATTAAAAAGTGGGCAAAAGGCATGAACAGACACTTCTCAAAAGAAGACATACAAGCCACCAACCAACATATGAAAAAATTATAAAACACTAATTATCAGAGAGATGCAAATCAAAATCACAATGAGATACCATCTCACACCAATCAGAATGGCTACTACTAAAAAATCAAACAATAACAGATGTTGGCAAGGTTGTAGAGAAAAGAGAACGCCTATACACTGTTGCTGGGAATGCAAATTAGTTCAGCCCCTGTGGAAAGCAGTTTGGAAATTTCTCAAAGAACTAAAATTAGAGATACTATTCAACCCAGCAATCTCATTACTGGGTATACACTCAAAGGAAAATAAATCATTCTATCAAAACGACACCTGCACTTGTATGTTTTTTGGGTTTTTTTTTTTTTTTTTTTTTTTAAGAGAGTCTTGCTCTGATACCCAGGCTGGAATGTAGTGGCATGATCATAGCTCACTGCAGCCTCAAACTCTTGGGCTCAAGCCATCCTCCTTCAGCTTCTCATATAGCTGGGATTACAGGCAAGGGCCACTATGCACAGCTGACTTGAGGGGTTTGTTTATTTTTTTCAGAGAGAGAGTCTCACTTTTCTGCCCAGGCTGGTTTTGAACTCTTGGCTTCAAGCAATCCTCCTGCGTCAGCCTCCCAAAGTGCTAGGATTACAGCTGTGAGCCACCTCACTCAGCCGGTACTTATGTGTTTATCACAGCACTATTCACAATAGCAAACATATAGAATCAACCCAGGTGCCCATCAAGGGTGGGTTAGATTCTTAAAATGTGGTACATATACACCGTGGAATACTATTAATACACAGCCATAAACAAGAAGGAAATCATGTCCTTTGCAGCAACATGGATGCGGGTAGAGGCCATTATTCTAAGCAAGTTAATGCAGAAACAGAAAACGAAATACAGCATATTTATAAGTGGGAGCTAAACATCGGGTACACATGGACACAAAAATGGGAACAATAAACACTGGGAATCCTAAAGGGGGATAGGGAGAGAGGGCAGCAGGTATTGAAAAACTATCTATCAGCTGCCATGTTCACTTATGTTCACTACTTGAGTGAAGAAATCATTAGCAGCCCAAACCTCAGCATCACACAGTATACTCATGTAACAAGCCTGCACATGTACCCACTGAATCTAAAATAAAATAAATTTTTTACAGTTATAAATAAATAAAAAGCATTCAGGAGTTGTTTGCAATTCTCCCCCACTCAACTTTACCCAAGACTGACCGGTAGATAGTCAAGCACTGTATTCAAGAGTTCCTTGGATTTGTTCTTCCTTTTGTTTTTTCCCTTTCTGCGTGGTTATAGTATTTATCTGAAATATAACTGAGGTCACTTGTTTCCATTTGCTTTGGGTTTCAGGCTTTTCTTTTCCTTCTCAACTTGTTATAGTTTTATTTTCAAACATGTGGAACATTAACATGCTCCCAAAAGTCAAAACTATATCATAAAAACTTCTCAAAGAAGTGTTACTCCTTCCAGAATCATTTCCATTCCCTGCCTCCAGTAAATAACCAGCTTTATTGTTTTCTGGTTTATCCTTCCTGAATTTCGTTTGGTAACAATAAGCAGATAGATGTACATTTTGTTTCCCCTCTTTTCTTTTTTACACAAAAGATAGTATACTATATATTCTCTTATGTACTTAGCATTCCATATCAGTTCATAGGAATCTCCCTTGTTTGCTTTGTTTTTTATAGCTGCATAGTACCTCATTGTGTGTATGAACCATATTTAATTCCACCAATTTCCTGTTTAGGTAGTTTCCATATTTTACAATTACAAATATTTTGTAATGAATAGCCTATTGTTGGAGGTGTATCTTCAGAGTAAATTTCTGGAAGTAGGATTTCTGGGTGATGGGATGCACATGCAGTTGTGTTAGATATCAACAAATTCACCAAAGGGGTACACCATTTGGGATTCCCACCAGCAGTGAGAGCGTCTGTTCCCCACAGCATCATCAACAGATTGCACTGTCAAACTTTATAATTTTGTCAGTCTGATGGATGAGAAGTGATAATTCATTCTAGTTTTAAATTGCATTATGTTTACTATATGTGAAGTTGAACATTTTTTCATATATTTTAGGGTCGTTCATATGTCTCTCTCTCTCTCTCTCTTTTTTTTTTTTTTTTTTTTTGAGGCTGTCTTGCTCTGTCACCCAGCATCACCCAGGCTGGAGTTCAGTGGCAGGATCATGGCTCACTGCAGCCTCAACTTCCCGGGCTCAAGCAATCCTCCCACCTCAGTCTCCCAAGTAGCTGGGACTACAAGCACTCACAACCTCGCCCAGCTGATTTTTGTACTTTTCGTAGCAACAAGGTTTCACTGTGTTGCCCAGGCTGGTCTTGAACTCCTGGGCTCAAGTTATCCTCCTGCCTCAGCTCCTGATGTGCTGGGATTATGCAACCGGCCATAATTTCATTTTTAAAATTCAGATCTCTAGTCCATCTAGAGTTTATTCTTGTATATGATTTTTAAATAAATATAATTTATATTTTCCTAAATGGCTATCTAGTTTATCCCAACAACATTTCTTAAAAAGATCCTCTGTGCCCCAGTGATTACAGATATCACCTTTGTCCTATAATGGAAGTCTGTACATAGCTGTGTTTATCTCTAGACTTTCTGTTCTCTTCCATTGGCCTATTTGTCTAGTCATGCGCCAGTACCACATTGTTTTTTGGGTTTTTTTTTTATATATATATACTTTAAATTCTAAGGTACATGTGCACAACGTGCAGGTTTGTTACATATGTATACATGTGCCATGTTGTTTTAATCATAGAGGCTTCGTAGTACGCTTTATATCTATTAGGGCTAGCACCACCTCAGAGCTCTTCCTTTTCAGGGTTTTCCTAGCTAGTCTTGTGTATTTTTTTCCCATGTGAACTTTAATATCAACTTGTGTTGGTCTTTAAAAATATTCATGGTTATTTGCATTAAATTTATAAATTAACTTATAACGGACATCTTGATCAAGTTAAGATGGGCCAAAAATAAGGCATGTTGTTCCATTGGTCAAGTTATTGGCACTTCAAGATCCGATGTTCTCTCTGAGATACTTCCTTAGGTAGTTTAGGTCATTAAATAAAATAATAAATATTTCTTGAGCAGCTACTATGCCCTTGGCACTATATTGAGCACGATAGAAGTAAAAAAGCAGATTCTGTCCTCAAGCAGCTTAGAATTTCATGAGAGAAACAGACTAACACACCAAAAGCAAAGCAGGCATGCTGTATGAGCACAGAGGAAATGGGGAGTAAGGAGGGCTAGAGCCACAAGGTATTGAGAATGGAATCACATGCCCTGAGGTTGTATAAGATTTAGGCAGGGCAGCAAGGAGGAGGAAGGGATCCCAGTGAGGGGAACCCTGGCAAAAGCTCAGAGAAGGACTGAGTGTGACAGGTTTCACAGGGCAGAGGGCCCCATCCAGACTGTTAGCTGGAATCCTGGGTGAAGCCCTCTTCCAGTCTCCGAGAGTTATGCCTCCATATTAACAGTCCCCAAACACTAATTATGTATTCATTAAAATGATGTTAGTGAATGTTTGCTGGGTTTCCAGATACTAGTCCTTTAGAATGGTAATTTCTGTACATTGTTACCTTTTCAGGGAATGGCCTTGAGGTGTGCCATCCAATATGGTAGCTACTTGCCATGTGTGGCTGTGATATGGATAGCACAACTGAGCAACTGAATTTCTAATTTTATGTAATTTGACTTCATTAAATTTTAATTTTAAAATGAAAGTAGTATAAAATATTTTTCATTAAACCCAACTTTATTGTTTGGGGAGGGCTACATTTTAAACATAGTATTGTATAACATATGATTGCTGTATCACAGTATGTGTGTCCAACGTACTTTTTTTAACGTGGCTACTAGAAAATTTTAAATGACATATGCTGCCCACATTGCATTTTGCTTCGACAGCACTGGTCTAGAGTCTCACGACTCAGTGTGGTCTGGCTGGACTCACGTGAGAGCCATCCCAGACCTTCAGGATCTGCACTTGACTAAGTTCCCCAGGTGAACCTTATGCACAATAAGATAAGCACTGATCTGGACGACCTCAGAAGACATCCAGCCACTGGTAGGTACCCAGTGTGACCCCCCCCAACCCTTCTGGGGCTGGAAAGAGGAGGAGGCTGAGGGAGCAACAGGGAGACCCCTGACTGCCGTTGTGACATCACAGAGTAAACCCCACGGGTCACCCAGCCCTGCCCTGGCTGGTGTCCTGCCCTCAGGACATCCTCTCCAATCCACCATACACCACCTTACCCCTCTGCTGGCAAGAGGGGACCTGATTCATCCTCACGCTAAACACTCATTCTACCCAACTGATTGAGACAGAACAGAAGATAAACTGAAACTTCTCTGTCTTCCCACTGCAAGAGTGAATGAGCGATCCCTCTCAACTGACTCAAAATGTTTGCCTCACCCAGGAGGTAGGTACATTGATGTTGAAATCTCATGAACATCTCATATACATACACTTACTGCTGGATTTGTAACCCAGGTTACACTAATTCATCAATTTCATGTATTTCACATGGTCACAGTAAAAAGCTTAGAAATGCACTACAGGGTTCTACAAAATGGAATGAAAATGTGTTACTTAGCCCAGTTTTCATAGATAAAACTGGTATGTCTCTACCTTGGCCTATTACCTTTTCATCTTCCTTCATTAAAACTTCCATTTCTTCTTCCCTTGCCTCATCATCTTCCTTCTCCTCTCTGTTCCCAGGGCTCCCTATGCCTCTCCTTTTTTCCTTTCATCTGTATTATTCCTGTTGCCAAAATCTGGAGCCTGGTAAAGGCCCAGTAGTGGTGGCAGTAATAGAGCTGTGTGTCACCCCAGTGAGCTGAAAGAGCAGACATCAAGCTCTATGCCAGAGAACAGTAGGGCATCCCCAAGGTCCTGCTGGAAGCCAGCTCTGATCTGGAACTGGGAAGGACAACACACAGTCCAGCTCTTTCTGGTCTCAGAGAATCCAAGAGAGTCTTCCGGGATCCTTCCAGACCCAGGAAAACTCTCACACTCTGCAGAGAAGTTGCGGCTTGTTTAGCATTTGACCTACATTCAGAAACGACCAGCCTCCCAACTTTCAGCTCTAAGGATTACTTAAAAAAAAAAATGGTATTCATTCTCAAATATCTTGCCTTTCTCAGGAGAGAAAAATGAAGCTTGCAATTAGCCAGCAAACTAGCACATACACACACACACACGTACATACACACACTCCAACACAGGGAGCAACGTGGTGTGTTGTTGACCAGCTGGAAGTTAGGATCTCAAAGGAAAGAACAGGATAACTTAAGAGGCACTTCTGGGACTGCAGAGCTGAGTTGGTGGTTCTGAAGAGCCATTGGAGTGTGGGCTCAGGCAGCTTCCCTAATTCAGAAGCAGCCCAAAGTGAACAGATGAATAGATGATAAAGAAGTGGATGTGAACATAACAGAAAAAGCCAGTCATGGCTTAGAATAAATTTTATTATTGTTCTTTATCAGTGGTTTTCTAGGAGAGACACAGAGGGAATATGGGAGCGTCTGGTTGCTAATATGTACCTGAGAAGTATAAAGTACACTTAATCCATTGCCTCAATCTGCAGGAGGTCCCATAAATCTGGCCTGCAATCTGTACATTTTGTTAAAGGTGACTGTGCCTTGGCTTTTACTGAGTGGCAGCCTGGTGATGAGTCAGGTGAACAGTCCTCAAAGATTGCCAATGTTGACTTTACCATTTACTAGCTTTGTGGCCTTGAGCAAGTCAAACCCTCCGAATCGGAACCTCACTTGTAGAATGGGGATGCCACGTGTCTTTCAGGCTGGTTGTGACGATTAAGGAAGATGTCTGAAGGGTCTAGCAAGGTGTCTCCTGGTAGCACAGGTGCCCTTCCCCTTCGTTTCTGCTTAGAGGCACACTTCTTCTACCTGTTTTCGATTTTCACAGAACTAAGAAGGCCAACTCTTTGCCCTCATTTACCCGAGGATAAATTTAACCCTCTGGGAGGTTAAGTAACTTGACCAAAATCCTCAGTGCCGTCGTGCATAGGGTCGTAAACAGAACTCGGATCTGCTGAGGGGTCTGGGTGGCGAAGTCTCGCCCCTCGGGTCCTCCCAATGAGACGCAGACATCCCCTTCCCTCAGAACGGGAGCCTGGGACCCATAGTTTTACGGGGCAGAGGCAGGGAAATGCCTGACTTTGGACTCCCAGCAGCCCGACACATCCCAAGCCCTGGCCCACCGGCCTGGGTGTAAGGAATCCCTCCGACTACCCCGTCTCTCCCGCCCTCCCGCGCAGCCTCGCCAGGCAGCAGAGGCGCCGCGCTTCAGGTGGCCTAGAGCCCCGGCCCAGATCCCGGACACACGTGGCCCCGCCCACCGCGGCTCGCCGGGTCCGTGGCCTGCCCTGGCAGTCCCTGCTGTCTGGGAGGGCCCGCGGGACACCGTTCTCAACCGACGCAGGAAGACCCAGAGGCAGAAACAGCCCGGGTCCCCCCGCCCCACCCGGTCAGGAAGCCCTGGGTAGTTGGCGACCGCGGGGCGGGGCCTCGCAAACAATGCCAAACACGCCCGGCCTGTCGCCGCGGCAACGCGCCCCGTTGCTAGGCGACCGGGCGCCGTAGTAAACGGGAGGCGGCGCGTTACTCATCGGGGTGGGAGGGAGCGCTCGGAAGTGGAGAAGGCGCGGCCCAGGCACCCCCGAGAGGCCCCACCCGTTACGCCCCCGCCCCGCCCCGCGGTCCCCAAGAGACCCCGGCCCCAGCCGGCCCGCGGACGCCGTCACCCGCGCGTGAGCGATTGCCCCACAGGATGTGCAGATGTGGCTGCCCCTCTGATTCACTCCAGCTGCTTGGGGCCTGGAAGAAAGGCGGCTTCCTCTCCTGGAAATGACTGCATTAGCAAAAGTCCTCAAACAATTCCATTAAAAGGCGGAAAGGGAAAGATGAGAACGAGGCCCCGAAACGCTTTTCCAGGGTCCTTCCCACTGAATTGAAGTGTTCTCAAAACTCGGGACCTACGTTAGGAAGACTAGAGTCATTTGATTGTGCGACCATTTGAGGTGATGTAGCCCCTTAAACGTGGTTACAGCTGAGAATAAATCCCGGAGCTAAGTGTCCTACAGTGATGTAGTCACTTTGAACACTAAGCACGGGCATTTTGGTGGCATTACTCTTCCCTTCTGGGCTGGGAAACAAATGTGAAAATGTCCCGTGTGAAGACCTTCTTTATCTTTATCAGCGAAGGAGGAGAAGGTCAGGCACTGATGGAAACATTGCAGTTAGAGCAGCAAAAGCTCAGAAGTTTGGAGATACATCATCCAAAATGGCTCTAATCAGTAGGGGACCACCCAGCTTGGAAAAGGACATAACATTTCCAATCTGTCACTGGTTTTTGAGCAATCTGTTTGTCCCCTGATCTCTGTGCACTAAAAATAATATACTATTTCATGAGATCATCACTGTTTTCTGGGCTTTGCTCATTTAAAAGCAGGAATGTTTCCACAGGTGAGAGGAAATGGATTGGCAGAGAATCTGTTTGATGAAACTCTGGGTGCATCTGCGTAGAAAGGCTTAGGGTGTGCCTGTGGACCCAGGGCTTCCTTTGTAGCTTCTCACTGCTCTTACATATGTGAATCCGGAAGCATCCTGTTTCCTTTAGCAACAGAAGGCTGTTTGGACACATTCTTTATTCACATCTTCACTCAGCATTCCTAATTGTATCCATAAGCCTTCTTGCATTACAAATCTCATTCATTCATTCATTCATTCATTCATTCATAGATGTTAAAACACTGCTAGGCTCTGAGGATCAACAATGAATAAAACATAGCTGCTACTATATCAAGCAACTTAAAGTCAAATGAGCATGACAGACAAGCCATGTGATGAGTTACACGAGAGAGGCACATGCTAGGACATGCAGGAGCAGAGAACAGGGCCAGGGGCATGCATGGTCATCAGACCGGTGATAGCCAAAACATTTACACCCGACTCTAGCCTTTGTCTACTGAGTAACAGAAAGGAGCTAATGGCGCGTGGGTCAGAAATCTAGCTCCTGGGAGGACAGAGATACTCCTGCCAGGGAGGGCAAACAAACCTTTCCGGGAAGATGCCAGTATGGATGACATGAAGAAAAATCAAACAAACAAACAAAAATAACCGGATCCCTCAGCCCCAGGCCTTGGCATTAGAGAAGTGGTGTGGTATATAACCTGCTCTCTGGCTCAGCATTCACGCTTGTCATTTCATCACCTCTAACCTGCAGTGAACTCACAAAACAATAAATTGCATTCCCATTTACAAAGTATGTGTAGGTGTCCCAACACCACTGTTTTCTCTTGATGCACAGCCTAGTAAATGTGGTTTTGTCCAGTACAGGGAACAGTGACTGCGGACCTCAGCAAATATGGGTTAGTCCCCACCGTTGGCCTTGTGGTGTCATAAATGGTGACGTGCATATCTATTCCTGCGGAGGTCATCTTGGAATAGTCACAGTCCAACATGCCAGAGCTAAATACTGTTTTTAGGTGTGGAATCTTCGTGTCTGTGCTGAGTCATGAGCTTCTGAACCGAACCTAATTATATTTATGTTGCATTGACTAGCAATTACTTCTTCTGTTCTAAGAGAGGAAAGGGAAGAAAAAAATATTAACATGCCCAAATTACAATGAAAGGAAGTGAGTGGGATGCTGGGCTCTGATGTTTGTGGCCAGGCAGAGAAACTCATGTTTTGTCAAAAAGAGGAAATTAGACGTTGTGGCCCAGGGTCCTTGGGGAGGGGGAGATCAAGACTGGTCACATTCAGCAGCCAGGCAGTCAAGTACACACACAAAATGCACAGCTTCCTAAGGGGTGGACCCAGGCTTTGTGGAGGCCTAAAATAATATAATTTTGGAGGCCCTCTTTAAGAAAAAGAGTACACAATTACAAGTGTAAATTAGGTAACAAGGTTTTAGAAGAGGTGGAGTGAGTAGGGGACATGGAAGCTGAAGTTTCATTAGCTTCACTCTAAATCCACCCCTAAGCCTCCTCATATAACACACTTAATAGTCTGCCACTCCCATCCCCATTTCCCTGGAGAAGGGAACTTCAGGCTATTAAGGCACAGGGGGTGCGGTTTATGAGCAGAGGCAATAAAAACCAAAGACATAAGGCCGTGCCAAACAGTGACTCAAGCGGGCTATGAGAAGTGTCTGCAAGTATTTGAAGGGTGTAAGCACAGAGAGGGGAAAATAATTGTTCACTGTTCTGGGATGGAAAGGGAATGAAGATACAATTAAGAAAAATGTGCACAAAACTCATCAGGAAACATTGGCTAACTGTATTTTCTGATACCGTGGAGCTGTATTTCCCATGGGAAGTATTTGAGGATCTACTGAGTCACTGAAGCTGGAACTGGCCGCACACACACAAAAAGTGCTACAGGAAAACAATCCTACAAGACTCCTATAGGGAGTGGCTGGATGCCCCAGAGTTCAGCCTGAGCTCTGAATTCCATAGAGCTGACACACGGCATTCTGTAGATTAGCAGGCAGGGAAGATGCCAAATTAAAAAAAAAAAAAAGGATCCTATGGGGAGGAACAGCCACCTCCACCCACATTTTGCCGACTGGTGGGGGAAGCACGTGACGGAAGCGGAAACGATGAGGAGATAGCGCCACCCAGCGTTGTGATGAAACTACTAGCCAGGAAACCAACAGCCAATGCAACTGTAAAAAAAAAAATAAAGAACACAAAATTCCTGCTTCTCCTCCCAAAGGAGAGTGAGTTCTGTCACAACAAATAAAGGGTTGTTTGGGTGATGCAGAAAATGTACCTGAACATGGCACATGTTTATCAAATTTGCTTGTTAACATCAGTCTGAGAGCAGACATTACAGGTGACAAAAGCAGGATCCAAAGCAACTCATTTGGCTAGAACGTGGACTAATTCAAACAATTAAGTTCAGAAGAACCTGCCTTTGATTCCCTAAACGAACTGCACAAATATAGAATGGGAAAAACATGACCTCATGGCTAGTCTGGAAGAGAGGGAGGAAGGGCCGGGTGGGATACAGAGGGTTTTATTAAATGTAAGCCCAAAATGAGTCGAACAGGTGCCATTTTACATGAATTCCCTGGGTATATATTAAGAACTTTCTAAAATTACCAATTCCTGGGCCTCACCCAGAACTACTATGAAATCTCAGGGTGGGTCCAGGAATCGGCATATTTGCCAAACTTCCAAAGATTGTTCTGGTAGTCCATCAGAACTAAGAACGACTGCTCTAAAATGAAAGTGAGACCCTTGAGGAAGTTACATTTAAGACAAATGCAGTAGTTATAATGGAATATAGAAAGTGTTGTGAGAAGGCCGGGGGCAGTGGCTCATGCCTGTAATCCCAGCACTTTGGGAGGCCAAGGTGGGAGGATTGCTTGAGCCCAGGAGTTCTAGACCAGCCTGGACAACATAGTGAGACCCTGTCTCTACTAAAATTAAAAAAAAAAAAATTAAGTGTTGCAAGAGAGGTATAGTGTGACCAGGATCATGAGGAGGGAGCTGTCTGTCCTAGGGAGAAAAGAAACATTTTCAAAGAGTGGATGACTTTTTAGACTAATTTCATTAAGAGGCAGGCAGTTCACCAGGTAAAAAGAGATTGAAGGCATTCCAGCAGAAGGAAGAGCATCAGCAAAGGCTTGGAGGATGAAAGTCCATGCAGGGTTTAGGGACTCACAAACAGCGGCAGAATCTCTTTCAACGTTGGTGTCCCAATTAATTTGCATTTTTTTTTTTTTTTTGACATGGAGTCTCGTTCTGTGGCCCAGGTTGGAGTGCAGTGGCACAACCTCCATCTCCCGGGTTCAAGAGATTCTCCTGCCTCAGCCTCCCAAGTAGTTGGGATTACAGGTGCCTGCCACAATGCCTGGCTAATTTTTTTGTATTTTTAAGTAGAGACAGGGTGTCACTAAGTTGACCAAGCTGGTCTCGAACTCCTGACCTCAAGTGATCCACCTGCCTCGGCCTCCCAAAGTGCTGGGATTGCAGGCATGAACCATCGCGCCCAGCTATTTGTACAATTTTGAGGAGAGAAAGAACAACTTGTACTTCTGGCTGACTGGTGGCAAGAAGATATGCAAACGACTCCTTACTGGTTTGTTAGATTACTTTTTCAACGTTTTAGAAACTCTTTTTTGAAATATAAAATATTGTCATTCCTTTGCCTGAAGGTTGGGAGAGGAATGGTAAATAGCCATGGCATTCCAGATCCTGGAATTCATTGATCTCCAATCCTATTCTATCTGCATCTTTGCCCCATCCCCAGCCAACATTCTCACTCAGCATTCCATGTGTAGAGGGAGATACTTAATAGTACTTTTTTTTTTTTTTGAGACGGATTCTCGCTCTGTTGCCCAGGCTGGAGTGCAGTGGCGCAGTCTCGGCTCACTGCAAGCTCTACCTCCCAGGTTCATGCTATTCTCCTGCCTCAGCCTCCCGAGTAGCTGGGACTACAGGCACCCGCCACCACGCCCGGCTAATTTTTTTGTGTTTTTAGTAGAGATGGGATTTCACCATGTTAGCAGGATGGTTTCAATCTCCTGACCTTGTGATCCACCTGCCTTGGCCTCCCAAAGTGCTGGGATTACAGGTGTGAGCCACTGCGCCCGGCAACAGTACTTATTCTAATGTTCTTTTTTTTTTTTTTGAGACGGAGTCTTGCTCTGTCGCCCAGGCTGGAGTGCAGTGGCGCAATCTCGGCTCACTGCAAGCTCCGCCTCCCGGGTTCACGCCATTCTCCTGCCTCAGCCTCCCGAGTAGCTGGGACTACAGGCGCCCACCACCACGCCCGGCTAATTTTTTTGTATTTTTAGTAGAGACGGGGTTTCACCGTGGTCTCGATCTCCTGACCTCGTGATCCGCCCGCCTCGGCCTCCCAAAGTGCTGGGATTACAAGCGTGAGCCACCGCGCCCGGCCTACTTATTCTAATGTTCGAACTGGAAGGTGGAGACCACCCATGGAACAAGGAAGCTATTTCCTGTTCATGGCTCCATGAGGCCCCGACATTGCAGAGAACAGAGTTTCTTCAAAGAGAAGGGAAACCCTACTCGAGGGAAGGTAAACTTCTGCAGTGATGGTGATCTGCCATATCTTCATGTCTGCCATAAATTCAAGCCCAATCCATTCACACCAGTTACCTAGGGAATGACAGGCAGTGGAAACTAAACCATCATTTACTTTTTAAAGAAAATTTCCTCTGCAAATTGCAGGTCCTTGCGTCTTTGTGCTTAATCCCAGATCCCCATTGGCAAGCTCTCTGGTGTAATCTCCCAGAACAGCTGGGCCCTGATTGCCTTGTCAATTATTAAATGCCCGTGTTCCCTGTAAGGCAGCATTTAATCATGAGGCACTCCAAAGAATATGAGATAGAAGGGGAGGGGTAGGAGGAGAGGGAGGAGGGTAGGAAGACAGTTTGCATTCTTGCAACATTAAACCAAAGGGACTTGGAGTGCAGATGGCATCCTTCGGTCCTTCCAGACAAGCTGCAAGACGCTGACCATGGCCAAGGTAACCGGCTTCCCCTCTTATTCCTCAAAGGATGCAGTCTACAGCTATTTTGTACCTGGCTCTTTTAAGAAGTGCACCTGCCTCATCGATCTGTTGTCCTTCCTAGCCTGTGCTAATTCTGGGTTACTCTGTTAATATATGTTGATGTAAGGGTTACTGATTATACATTGGCGCCTACGCACTTCCTAATGATCTAAGGGCCCAAGTGTTAGAGAAACCACTCTGTCCCTTTTCTAGAGAGTAAAGAGTCACCTTGTCATGGGATCTGTTGCATACACAAAGATAGTTGTTCTTATGGCCATTACTTCTTCAGGATCACTTTACGGAAACCATTGCAAAATTAGATTTGTTCTTCCAATTCAAGAGGTATCCGGATCCTAGCAGGAAAAGGCATGTTTGGGGAAAGGAGTAAAGTATGTGACAAAGGGCATGGTACTATAGGTGTTGGAGATAATTCTTGAAAATTCTCGAATGAGATTATCATTCGATATCAAGAAGATGATTTTTGAATGAGGTTCCTTGTGTCTCTCCCTGGTGGATGCTCCTTCTGGAAGGAATCTCTTTGAGCTTCAGTCCAAGCTCTTTTTTATTCTTTGTTTCTCAAATTGCCTCTGCCTTAAATTGGTTGTCACTTTGGTGCCACAAAGTGGGTGTATCTTAGTATGGGGTTCGTTATTCTTTCTTATTTCTGAATCACCCCGAGAATAACTTGCAAATATATATAACTTGAAGTGGATTGAATGTGGAGTAAAAATCTTGCAAGCATAACTTGAAATGGATTGAGAGTGGAGTTAAAATCTGACGTGATAATAGACAAATTTCCAAACCAGACTGAAAATGATTGTTGAAAATTGAATGCTGAGGTCACAAAAGTTAGAATGCCTGTCTTTAGGTCAGTCTTCACACCAAATAGTTAGTGAAGATGTTTTACCTGGAAGTCCATTTCTTATTCAAGCAGTGTAAGAATTATTAGGAAGGATGACTCACAGTAAGAGAATGATGACTAAAACCAATAGGATTTTCATAACTAAAACCAAGATGAAAACATTTTAGGAAAGGGGAACTGGGCAGCATACGACTTCAGTGTCTAGCAACAGAAAATCTTTCCTCCCCCCAGATGCTGCGGATTTTTTGTCCTTAGTCAAGGTCACCCAGAGTCTTGCAAGAACTGACAATTCTTGGCAGAGTTAATTTGTTGAGTGCTTTTAAAAGTAAAATCATATTAGCAGATTGCTTTTCAGAAGTTGTCTTTATCATGTTTTATATATTGGTTTTACATACATATGATCTTTGTGTATTTCTTATTGCCATAAATAATAAGCACTTTGTGATATGCACTGTCTTAGTCCCTGGAAATTCTGAAGAACAACCATTTCATTTCTAAGGTAAAGTTCTCTGTTAAATGTAGAAACATTAAGCTGGGTGTGATAAGGGAGGGAAATTTATGGGCCTGTCCATTTAGCTATGGTTTTATTTATGGCTCTTAAGCTAAGCAGATTTAAGTGTGATTAATTCTGATACGAAGGATCCCTTGGAAAGCTCAAGGAGGTTTACTTTAAGAAGCGTCTGTCAGCGACTAACCATAGGCTTCTTTTCTGTTCAGTGTGCATTAATATAACTGTATAAACTGCTCTAACACAAAGTGAGAGACTTACTTCTCTAAATCAAATTAAATCTGGCTCCAAGCCACCACTCAACAAAGTTGGCAGTCTAATACCAGTCATATTTTAGCTTGCCCTCCTCTTCTCTTAGGCTGAAAATGACATGGAGAGTAGGGGCTCCCGCCAGAGCCATCCCGGGCTTCAGTTCTTTCGGCAGCCTCCCCTATGTCCCCACTGTGAGGCAGACACTTCTGCACCAGACTGGAAGACATGGCCCTCCGGGTTCCTCTCCACCAACCAAGGGCTTGGCTGCTGACACCCTACCCATGGCTCTGTGGACACCAAACCTGGTGTCCAGCCTACACAGGCACCACACAGCCACTTCACATTTGAAACTCTGTTGTCTCCGTGGCAGTGGATGGAAGCTGGGCCCGACTGCTACCTCTCCCAGAACCATAAGCCCCATCTCCTCTCCAAAGGTTTCAATAGCCCCACATCCCAGTAGGTTCACTGCCCTCTTTTATCCTCCAGGCCCCAAAGCATCCATCTGCTTCCCCTGGAGACTTCCAGTTTAATATTCATTGCTATGACTCCCTTCAGAGGAATCTGTAATTCAGGGAAGAGGACACCAATAGCTCACTTTGTTAAAATAGTAAATGCTTCGGCAAGTCAGTGCTACTACCTGTCAGTGAAGACAAAGCCAAAAACGATTACCACAAAGAGCCTTTGGAATGCTCCCAATTCCTTTTTCTAAACTTTCATATAAAGTTTAGACTTTATATAAAACTTTCCAGAAGTTATCAATTGCCTTGTCAATTATTAATTATATAATTTTCATATGTATTCATATCATTTTATATAAAGTTAAAAGTTTATATAACCGGCCAGGCGTGGTGGCTTACGCCTGCAATCCCAACACTTTGGGAGGCCAAGGCGGGCAGATCACCTGAGATCAGGAGTTCAAGACCAGCCTGGCCAACATGGTGAAACCCTGTCTCTACTAAAAATACAAAAAAAAATTAACCAGGCATGGTGGCAGCCGCCTGTAATCCCAGCTACTCGGGAGGCTGAGGCAAGAGAATCTCTTGAACCCGGGAGGTGGAGGTTGCAGTGAGCTGAGATTGTGCCATTGCACTCCAGCCTGGGCAACAAGAGTGACACTCTGTCTTGAAAAAAAAAAAAGAAGAGAAAAAGTTTATATATCCTCTGCCTGAGGTTATTGCTATCTGATGCTTATTCAGAACACCCTCAATTTACGCAGCAGTTTAGTATTGAGTGCCTAATGTGTAAAATACTGTGCTAGTTGCTGTGGGAAAGATAAAAATCACAGACACATTTGCTACCTAATGGCAGCTTGAAATCTTGGAGGGAAGATAAGACATGACCAAAAATAAATGTGAAAAGAGTACTATTAAGAAGGCACACACCACAGTCCTTGAAGCCCTTCCAAGCCTCACTTTCCATGGAAGGTGCTGGTTAGGGGACCTCCCTGAAGCAGTTGGGACTTGGGGTGAGCCTCAGAAGGGGCAGGACTTCAGTAGACAGGGCCTGGCCAGCAGTGGTATGAAATTTGCAGCAATCCACCTTCTCTCTCTCTCGCTCAATCTACTGGTCCAAGAACTCCAGGTAGTGGCTGCTGGTAGATCCATCACTGCTACTCAGAATGATCCCCCTGCTGTTTGTTGGTGGGGTCATTACAGCACTCACCATAAAGGTACACACACACACACACACACACACACACACACACACACATACATCCTCCCTAGGATTTGCCAGCTGGAGGCTATGTTGATTCCACTCTCACCATTTGAGGCAGAAATGGAAGATTTTAACATGTTCACGTCCAATTCATTCTGACTTCTGCATTCCTCATTCTAATTTGTCCTATCTGGTGGATCACCTTTATCCTACTTCTGTGTATTGCTGCATATCATGCCCAGAGGCCAGCCCCTGTCATTCAATCTATGCAAATCACCGCTTTTCTGTAGTTGGATCTGTGTAAGGTTCAACATAAGGAAGCATCATCCCTGCGTTGCGTAGAGGCCAGGGGAAAACTTTCCCTTTGCCCTCTGAAGGTTCACTGAAAATCACTGACAAGAGGCAGATTAATAGGAGAAAAAACACACAAGTTTATTTGATCGTAGTTTCACATGACGTGGGAACCTTCAGAATGAAGACCCAAAGATGCAGGGAAAATTGTCTATTTTTATGCTTAGGTTCAACAAAGTATGGACAGTCACGTAGAAATATGATTAGACATCAAGGGCATGATCTACTGTTTTTTTATTTACTGTTATTTATTTTTTAGAGACAGATAGCCCTGTTGCCCAGACTGGAGTGCAGTGGCATGATCATGGCTTACTGCAGCCTCAACCTCCTGGGCTCAGGTGATCCTCCCACCTCAGCCTCAAAAGTAGCTGGGACTACAGGCGTGCGCCACCATGCCCGGCTAATTTTTTTTTTCATAGAGACAGGGTCTCACTGTGTTACCCAAGCTGGTCATGAATTCCTGAACTCAAGCGATCCTCCCACCTCTGGAAGGGATTACGGTGCTAGGATTACACGCATGAGCCACTGCATCTGGCCTGATCTAATAACATCAATAGACTGAGTGGGGAGCCCAGCAATGCCTGCTTCTCCTTGGCCTCTCTGAGCGTGCATTTCTTCCTTCTGGGTGTGGGGCAGGACCCTCTCTGGAATGGGAGTCTTATGACCTACAGTCACACAGGCTAGGCCAGATAACTTCTTCAGGGCCAGTTTGGACATGGGAAGGCAGAGGGAGTCAGAGTAATATTTTTAGGTTTTATGGCTGGCTCTGGGGAAAGGGGCTCCGGTTTCTACAACCCACCTTGAGAAAGAGGGATTCTAGTTTCTGTGGCTAGCCTTGGGAAAGAGTGGGACTGAGACAGGAGGACAGGAGAAGGTCAGAGAGAGTTGCTTCTGAGGCCCCCATTTGGGCGTATGGTTTTCTGACACCCTCCGGGTGCTTGCTGCAGACCACTCCTGAAGCCGAGCTTCCACGCGGCCCCTGGAGAAAACTGTCAGAGGCGGGTTGTGCCTATCCACCTTGGAGGAGTATGGCTTGAGCGGAGGGAGCGCAGGGAAGGATGGCCACATCTCCGAGGCGGCTCTGAGTCAAGCTCCCCTGCTCCCTTCCCTTCCACTTGTGCTTATCTATTACAGATGGAGCTCGCGAAGGCCCTCTCTGGCCAGCGGACACTCCTGTCTGCCATCCTCAGCATGCTATCACTCAGCTTCTCCACAACATCCCTGCTCAGCAACTACTGGTTTGTGGGTACACAGAAGGTGCCCAAGCCCCTGTGCGAGAAAGGTCTGGCAGCCAAGTGCTTTGACATGCCAGTGTCCCTGGATGGGGATACCACCAACACATCCACCCAGGAGGTGGTACAATACAACTGGGAGACTGGGGATGACCGGTTCTCCTTCCGGAGCTTCCGGAGTGGCATGTGGCTATCCTGTGAGGAAACTGTGGAAGAACCAGGTAGCCTACATTCTGGGATATAAGAGCAACGGGGTCAGGGCGGGCAAGGGATCTAATGCAGGCATGGAAATCAGGTAGGCCCGCTTAGGGCTGGGGTTGCCCTGGAAGTGCAGCACTGCCCACACCCCAGTGGGCCTCACTCTCTTCTCCCAGCACAGAACCTTCCACCTCTGTCCAGTGTCCTTCTCTATAGTAGCCCCTTTTTAATAAGGTTGAAAGTCCTCTGGCTTTTCACTTCCTCCCTCTGTAGTAGACTTATTGGTTCAAAATAGCATGTTAAAAATAGAATTAACCTTAAAAGTTTCATTTAGACCTTTCACATTATGGGAATTTCCGGTCTAGGGAGCTAGAATTGCTGTTTAGAAACAAAATGAACGGAGAGGAATATTGTAGGAAAGCCCTAGCTCTGCTCAACCGTGACCTCATACAAATAACTTCATTTTTTTTTCTTTTTTTTGAGATGGAGTTTCGCTCCTGTTGCCCAGGCTGGAGTGCAATGGTGTGATCTTGGCTCACCACAACCTCTGCCTCGCAGGTTCAAGCGATTCTATTGCCTCAGCCTCCCAAGTAGCTGGGATTACAGGCATGTGCCACCATATCCAGCTAATTTTGTATTTTTAGCAGAGACAGGGTTTCTCCATGTTGGTCAGGCTGGTCTCGAACTCCCGACCTCAAGTGATCTGCCCACCTCGGCCTCCCAAAGTGCTGAGATTACAGGCATGAGCCACCATGCCCAGCCTATAACTTCGTTTCTATAGGCCTTGATTTGCTCATTTGTGAGATGAAAGCATCACAGCAGATCATCTTACAGCCTCTTCCTGGCCTCACAGTGTTTTCTCATTCTGAGTATTACCGCTACCATTTAAAAGTGGGGGAACCGAAGCCAGCTGGCCAGGGTAACTAGATCACGTAAGAGAGCCCTCAAGGAGCTGAAGGCAGATCTGCCAGGTCTCCTGCCCCTCAGTGCGCACTGGCAACGCAGGCAGGCGCTGGTCGATGTGTGTTCCTCAGGTTTGGAGGAATGAGCTGAAGACACCTCCTCTTCCCTGCCCAAGAGCACTGAAAGGTGACTCTGTGGCCTGGGAAGAAAGCACCTGGTAGTGAAGCTTTTCTAATGCCCAGAATCATGAACAATTTGATATCTGCTACTTCTCCCTATCTGAGCTAAAAGGGAAATGGAAGAGGAATTTTAAAAATGTGTGTATTTACATTTATATTTATTATTGTGCCACTTAGCACTGCTCCATCCCCAGTCCTGGAAACAATTTAGAGCCCTTCGGTCCAGTGGTACAGCGGCAGCAAAAGGTATTAGTTAACACTAAGATCATTAACTCTTCTGGACACGGGAAATGGGAACATTAAGCTATGTAGGTGCTCTCAGGGAAACATCTTCTGCATTAGCAGAGATTGAAGAGAGAGAAACTCACCTGGGCTGACTCTTGGCTGTGCCATTCATTCACCCAGGCGTTCTTTCCTGCTTTCCTGCTGTATGCGGGGCAGGTGCTGTCAGAGCAGAGGGAGCAGTGCCAGTTATGGGGTGGGGAAGGTTTTCATTCCAACCATCCCAGGGAATAGCTCCATGACGTTGTACCTTGTATGTTTCAGGGGAGAGGTGCCGAAGTTTCATTGAACTTACACCACCAACCGAGAGAGGTGAGAAAGGACTACTGGAATTTGCCACGTTGCAAGGCCCATGTCACCCCACTCTCCGATCTGGAGGGAAGCGGTTGATGGAGAAGGCTTCCCTCCCCTCCCCTCCCCTCCCTTGGGGCTTTGTGGCAAGTATGTGTCTGATAAGGAATTTACAGTAGTTACCACTGACTTGGGCCTCTCCGGATCTAAACTGCACTGTGATCTCCCACTTTTCTGAGCCCCGCAGGGTGACACAAATTCCTCCTTGAGCTGACTTTTATTCACATGCAGGAATGCAAAAATGGAACAGCAGGGATAAATACCATTCACAAATAGAAAACCACCAACAGCGCTAACCTACTCTTGTTGCCAAGTAACCGTGTAGGAAGGCTTAGCTTTTTCCTCCTTTTTCTCCACGATTATTATTATTATTATTTGGTAAAATGAAAGGAAAGGAGTGAAGAAGGGAGGCAGGGAGGGAACCATCCCAAAATTAAATGAGGAAAAAGAGAGACAAAAAATGATAACTAGAGCAACATTAGTTCCCTGCAGGATTTATGAAAATTCGATGATTTCTTCTCAAATCTCCCCAACAGTATTTACAGTCAGTCAAGCTTACTTGGGTATATACTGGTTATGGAGTGGGAGCTGTGAGTGACGTCAAAGGACTAGAAATGAAGTAATGTTCCTCCCTGGTTTCAGCTGTGCCTCGTTCTCCCCTTCTCGGATGCAGCTAGGGTCTTAACTCCTAATAGGCATCCTATGCTCACCGCTTGTTCAGTTTTTTAACTGTCAGGGTGAGCGCTCCCTCTTCCTCTGGTTTCTGGCAGAAATCCTATGGTTATCCCTGGGAACGCAGATCACCTACATCGGACTTCAATTCATCAGCTTCCTCCTGCTACTAACAGACTTGCTGCTCACTGGGAACCCTGCCTGTGGGCTCAAACTGAGCGCCTTTGCTGCTGTTTCCTCTGTCCTGTCAGGTGAGTTGCTCCTGGAGGGGGAGAGGGTGGTTGGCCCTGGCCACTTTTGAAGTCCTAGCTGGAGGGCTTGAGTCTTTGCCCTGAAGGGGAGAAGGAGCCCAAAGGCAGTACAAAGAATGGAGGTAGGCATCTTTAATTTTAAATTGAAGTAACATACGAAATTGTATATTGGATCACCATGTACTTTACAAAATGATTTACCTCTAGGTTCCTTTATTTGCAAGCTTTCTCAATAGGTAAAATCTATTGTTTGGGTTACTTTTCAGCTGTGACATATACACAGCTTTTCAAGACCGGTCTCCATTGGATAAAGTGAGAGATGCACATATAAGATGAAGAATTAAGCCAACATTGGGGTGTGGGTGGGAAGGAGTAGGGGTGGGGTGCAGTGGCCTTGGGTGCAGCCTTGACTCAGAGACTTTTTCCATAGCTCTCAGCCTACAGTCTGGGGTCACCTATTGCAAAGATGTGCATTTAAGGAGAAGCCCCCATTGTGAATTAGTCTTCGGGAAATGTGGTGGCATGGGGTAATGGGCTACTCCAACAGAGGCTGCGCCTGACTGTAAGAAGGGTGATCCAAAATCGTACTCCTGGCAGATGGCATGAAAGCCTTTCTCTAAGGACTCTGCCTTCCTGTTTCCTCCGTAGGTCTCTTGGGGATGGTGGCCCACATGATGTATTCACAAGTCTTCCAGGCGACTGCCAACTTGGGTCCAGAAGACTGGAGACCACATGTTTGGAATTATGGCTGGGCCTTCTAGTAAGTGCTGTCATCTCCTGAACCTTTGTAGCCCCAGCCAACCTTCATGAGCTTTTTCTGCCCTCAGCTAGATGCTTATTCGGTGAAGCCCTGCCTTCTCTTCATCCCTCATCCCGAGCCTGTCAACCACACAGGGCTGCATCATCAGGACACATCCATTCTTCCCTGCCTTCTGAGGGAGTACAGGGAGGATTCCTCGAGTGTGTCTTGGGAGGATGTTATTTTGTCCAGTTTTCCTGCTCATCAGCTGTGGCAGTTGCCTCTTCACCTGGTATATTTGTCACCCTGGGGAAACAAGACTGATTCTGTAGGCCTTATGGAAATGTGCTTTTTTATTTTTTTAATGATTCAAGGTATTAGAGAACAGAGAAATAGAGAAATTGCTTTGAAATTTGGATTGAACTGCATTCTCTGTAAATGGCTTATTCCTCTCCTCTTCACTTCCTTCTATATCCATTCTTTTTCTACTGAACCATGTTGGAAATAAAACTTCACTACCACAGTCATTCTCTAACCCTTAAAGAATTAAGGGGTCAGTCATTTTAGAGTTCTCTTAAAAAGAGAGCGACAGCAACCATCACAAAGCATCACATACAAGTTAAATATTACCTTTGAGAGCTCTTACTTTCTCCCTTAAGGAGCACTCTTTATTCACAGCAAGTTGCCAACTTGTACTGATATTTACTGTCTAAGTGCTAAGTACTTTGAGAGCACTGAAAAGACACAGTGATAGGCTCAAGTTTCCATTCAGGGAAGGAAGCCTGCACGTCTGTTGTGAGGCCCTATCCCCTTTCCTGTGGTACAATCTGTGCTAATAATTTGGGAGTCTGAGCCTACTACACCAGCCAGGGCATCAGCTCAATGCAGTTCCCAGATCCAGCATTTCTCACCTTTTGTCTGTCTTCAGGCCATTCTTGGCATTAACGGCTGTGGAGCTCAGGCTAGGCAACGCCCATCAATCAACTCCCAGAAGCATCCCAGACTGAACCTACTGCATTTGTCAGAGGCAGCAGATATGAACACACAGGGCCCGCCTGCGACCTGGCTTTAACCATCACTTGGCCTCATGAAATCTCTCCCTAACCTCACAAAACTTCCTATTTCCTGAGCTTCCCAGAACCACAGGGAGATTTAGGGATTTGACTTTCCAAGTTTTCAGGAATGTGTTTAATATGGTTCCCTAGTGTCTTCTTTTCCTTTCTTGAATCCATCCACATTCTCTTAATCTCCAGCTCCTCTCCCATCCATTACAAACTCCCTTAAGCCAAAACCACACTGTTTCCATATGAAGCAAATTCCACTAGTACAACCTATAATACCTCCTGATTTGTAGTAAATGTTTTCCTGAATGACTTTCAGAGGCTCAACTTTGTGGACCCTAAGACTGCTAAGTTCAAAACAAAGGAAGATGGAAGAGGGATGATTCCTCCCAGCATCTGAGCGGGGGGACATCTTTGGCAGGGCGTGTGTGTGTGTGTTGGGGTGGGAGAGGGAGGGTATGCAGTAGGTTATGTCCACTGCATACAGCTCAGCTTCAGGCCTGGGGAATCTTGGAGATTTTACAAGGGTCAATGCAGCTTGAGAAACAGGAGTCCAAATATGCACAGACACACACACAAAATAGGCACACCAGATAGAAAAGCGCGTGGCACCAACAACTCAACAATTCAGTGAAAACAAATCCATTAAGCTCCTTGTCTGATACTATGACTATATGAGTCATTCTCTTTTTAGAAACCGGTAAGTTCTCTTCCCACAGTTCTTTACCTGAAACATGGTGGAAAGTCCCTAAATCCCCACAAGGCATTAAGCTAGTCCACTAGTAGGAAGAGGTCATGGCATTTTTCTCTCAAGAAAGTCCTGTTCTTACTGTCCAATCTTTTTGTGCATTTGTCCCTAGCATGGCCTGGCTCTCCTTCACCTGCTGCATGGCATCGGCTGTCACCACCTTCAACACGTACACCAGGATGGTGCTGGAGTTCAAGTGCAAGCATAGTAAGAGCTTCAAGGAAAACCCAAACTGCCTACCACATCACCACCAGTGTTTCCCTCGGCAGCTGTCAAGTGCAGCCCCCACCGCGGGTCCTTTGACCAGCTACCACCAGTATCATAATCAGCCCATCCACTCTGTCTCTGAGGGAGTCGACTTCTACTCTGAGCTGCGGAACAAGGGATTTCAACGAGGGGCCAGCCAGGAGCTGAAAGAAGCAGTTAGATCATCTGTAGAGGAAGAGCAGTGTTAGGAGTTAAGCGGGTTTGGGGAGTAGGCTTGAGCCCTACCTTACACGTCTGCTGATTATCAACATGTGCTTAAGCCAACGTCTGTCTCTGAGCATGGTTTTTAGAGGCTATGAATAAGGCTATGAATAAGGGTTATCTTTAAGTCCTAAGGGATTCCCGGGTGCCACTGCTCTCTTTTCCTCTACAACTCCATCTTGTTTCACCCACCCCACATCTTACACATCCAGAATTCCCTTCTTTACTGATAGTTTCTGTGCCAGATTCTGGGCTAAACTGTGGAGATAAAAAGAAGAGTAAAATATACTTCCTGACCTTAAGGGTCTGATACATCTAGTTATTGGTCTGGAAATTGGAGAAATGGAGGAGAGCAAATTAGCGGTAGTGTGACTGTGGCTCAACTTTCCATGGTACACGCGAATTGTTCTGGAAGTCACAGATGGGAAGACAGAAGCACCCGAATGCTTTATCATATAGCACAGAGGTCCTCCACACTGCCTGGGACAGTGTCCTGCATACACACAGTAGGTACCCGGTAAAAGTGTTATTAAATATTGTCCCAGGAGCCCTTAGGAGAGTGGTTTAACATGAGAAGGCACCAACAGCACACAGGGTCAGGGTCACTTCTATAAATAGCCCACCAAGGCTATTCAGATGGGACTGTGGTTCCCTTCTGGACAGTCATACCAGGGACTTCCCAGTGAACAAGGGAGCATAGGCTCCTCTCTGGATCCCACCTTTTCATCTCTTCTGAGAAATGTACCCTATTATTTCCTCCATAAAGAGTGCCACCTATCCAATTCCTCAAGGATCTAGAACTAGAAATACCATTTGACCCAGCCATCCCATTACTGGGTAGATACCCAAAGGATTACAAATCATGCTGCTATAAAGACACATGCACACGTATGTTTACTGCGGCACTATTTATAATAGCAAAGACTTGGAGCCAACCCAAATGTCCATCAGTGATAGAACTGGATTAAGAAAATGTGGCACATACACACCATGGAATACTATGCAGCCATAAAAAAAGATGAGTTCATGTCCTTTGTGGGACATGGATGAAGCTGGAAACCATCATTCTGAGCAAACTATCACAAGGATAGAAAACCAAACACCGCATGTTCTCACTCACAGGTGGGAACTGAACAATAAAAACACTTGGACACAGGGTGGGGAACATCACACACCGGGCCTGTCACGGGGTGGGGGGAGGGGGGAGGGATAGCATTAGGAGATATACCTAATGTAAATGACGAGTTAACGGGTGCAGCGCACCAACATGGCACATGTATACCTATGTAACAAACCTGCACATTGTGCACATGTACCCTAGAACTTACATTAAAAAAAAAAAAAAGAATGCCACCCATCTATTTGCCTGTCCTCTTTTCCATATGGGGAAACAAACCATCCTTGATGACTAAGACGAATGAGAATGGCACACAAGTATATTCCCGTAGAGTATTTATTTATTTACTCTGTAACAGTTCACATTTTAAATAGTGCTTCCTGACAATATACCAGCTGGCTCTTCTTTAATAAGGGCAATAAGGATAGCAATTCACATTCGGGGGATTAGTTTCACCATACCACACATTTGGGGGATGGCAAAAACAGGGTCTAAGGAAAAGGGAGGGTGTTTAAGGGAAAGAGGAGGGTAAGACCCTTGCATTTGTAGAAGTCATTACTATTTCTCAGTAGTGGTCATATTGGCTTTGCCGGCAACCTCAAGATGGGATTAAAGAAAGAAAGGAGCATGTCCTATCTTAGACACCTGGGTGGGTGGCTGCCTGCAAGGAGAAGGAGGCTTAGGGACACATTTCACAAGAAACCAGCACCCACATTGGTCAGATGAAGCTTCCTCAATTTTCAGCCACCACTTACACCTTTCTGTACCGGCTGCAAGAGGAAGAAGAAAACCAAACTTATAATGTTGTTTGGCAAGGAGAGACTCAAACTTATCATAGTCAAAAGAATCTATGTTAAGTTTGTAAATACACCATGAAGAATTCAGGTACATTAAGTTTCTCTAGCTTCCTCTCATCTCTTTCTGGGATTTGCCCTGCATAAACACAGTCCCCTGCCCAAACAATCCCACCAAAACAGGTCCTCAGTAAACAACTTCATGTTTCACTCCTGCATAGAGTGGCTGGCTTCCCAGAGAGCCTTAACATGACAGAGAACCAGGTTATGCCTGGACAGCTCAGCCAGACCACAGGACCACCACCCAAGTTTTGGGTATTCAGCTGCCTATAAATTAATCCTTCAAATTCTATACTAAACCAAACTAGGTCCCAGACCCTTAAACTCAAGTAGATTCAAATCCATCAGTGATAGACTGGATTAAGAAAATGTGGCACATGCACACCATGGAATATTATCTGGAATCATTCCCATACTCTTAATCTTCTTAATCCTCCAAAGTCAAGCTGGACCCACAGATGACTTCCAAACTGTTGAAACAAAATTTGCCTTCAGGATCTTAAGGCAGAGGCACCCAGAAACCTGATAAGGCCAGTCTGCAGGCCAGGAAACATGTCGGTTTGGATCTACTGCTATCAACCTCCTGTTACGTCATAACGCCTGTCAGTGGGTAATTAACAGAGATCCCTTTAAATCTGGACTTCATAATTTTCTAGAATCCTTTTACTAACACAAGCTAAAAGATACAAGCCCGGCCAGGCATGGTGGCTCACGCCTGTAATCCCAGCACTTTGGGAGGCAGAGGCGGGTGGATCATCTGAGGTCAGGAGTTCGTGACCAGCCTGGCCAACATGGTGAAACTCCGTCTCTACTAAAAATACAAAAAAAAAAAAAAAATTAGCCAGGCGTGGTAGCGGGCACCTGTAGTCCCAGCTACTTGGGAGGCTAAGGCTGGAGAATAACTTGAATCCAGGAGGCGAAGGTTGCAGTGAGCTGAGATTGCACCATTGCACTCCAGCCTGGGCAACAAGAGCAAAACCCTGTCTCAAAAAAAAAAAAAAAGATACAAGCCCAGATAAAGAGAGAACCTGAGTTGCACTCAGGGATGACCTATCAAGGTTATTCAAGAAGCAGTTTTCTATCCGCTAACATTGAATTTTCTGCTATATAAACAATGACCTAAAAGTTTAGAGAAGAACTTAATTGAAGTAGCAGATTTATACAGAAGAAGGAAGTAAGCACTGGAGATAATTCTAAATAACTTAACCATTTATAAAAGTTATAGTATTTACAGAAGAATTTTCCCAAAATACAATGCTTCAAAGGCTCTACAGGAAAGGAGAGATGCCGGACAAAATGGTTGCATCCTGGACTCAAGTAGCAGAAGCAAAAGTCCAGAAACATATCCCTGAATAGAAGAGAAAGCAGAGTGAGGGGAGTTAAGGAGGATGCCCTATAGAAAAAGATGCAGAGAAGAGATACAGCACGATAAGGACATCAAAGGCTCCTGACTTCCAGTTCTCTTCTAAATTGAAGACAGCATGCAAGCATACACTTCTGATGTCGCCACAGAAAAAAGATCATGACTGGCAGAACCATCAGAGCCACATATAACACAATATGTGGACTTGGTCAGAGATGGGTCACTGAGACTACATCCTCTTGCTCCCCTTGTGATAGCAATATAGTTATTCTTGTGGTCACTTAATAGACATGGATAGAAAATCTAAGGAAATAGGATATAAAACAAAAGAGATGAAAATGCTTGGATGGCTAACTCAGTCTTCCACTATAAATCTTTCTCATTCTGTCTACAATTTTGAAGTAGCCAAGGTACAGGTGGGAAAGAATAAGGAGAGAAATAAGTGGCCCTCAAAATCAGAGGTAGGGCATCTGGAAGTCTCAAAATGACCAAACAAACCAGATATATTTCAGAAGGACAAGAAACTGGATCCCTGAAGCTTAGGACATACCTGGAAAATAACTTCAACACAACACTAAAAAATACACACGTACAACAAAATGTTTCCTAGTCATAGACTTCACTGGCTTTCCCAGCAAGACTTCATAAATTAGACATACCAAAAAAATTAAATACTTAAGAGATTCACATTTCCACATGATCCACGCAGAGTTCCTAGAGGGGGTTAATGCAGGGAATGAAAAGGTAGGTAAGACGCCCCAGCCAAATAGATCATGCTGCTGTCAAAGACTCCAACATGCCTTCCCAAGCCTTTGCAACCATCAGGGAGGTGGTAAATGAGGATGAAGAAGTCTTCTCTCCATAGAACTGATTTTACAGTGACAGGAGAGTAGAGAGGGTATCCACTCTGTTCACTTCTTCTGCAACTGAAGATTCCATCAGATTAGATCTACGGAAAAAGAGTTATCAGTGACTTTATTGTTTTTCATGGTAGAGATGTTCAAAGAAAAGCAGGAAAACTAAAGGTCAGAATATTCCTCTATTTTCCTGTCCTTTTCTTTAGCCCCAATAGTCTGTAAACATCTTCTCCTTCCAGAAAGGCCCAGAAACTGTTATTTTCCATGATAAGCTTTTGAACTTTGAATGAGACTATAATATTTCTTGGGAGTGGGGGTGGGGAGGGAACATTAGCATTTGGAGCAAGATGATTCTTTGTAGTATGTAACTGCTACAAGCCCTACATGATGTTAGCATCACTAGCCCCAACACAGAAAATACCAGTCGTAGCCACCCGTCAGTCATTGGGACAATAAAAACCACGACCCCACATTGTCAAATGTCCCCTAAGGAAGATGCTATTATTTCCAGCTGAAAACAACTGAGAATCATTTCTTCATGTCAGAAGGCATCCACAGGAAATAGTGTTGGTCCAAAACAACTGTCTTGATACACGTCTACTCAAGAAAGCTCCCCATTCTGCCTACTTTCTAAAGGACAAAGCTGGAATTGGCAGTACTTGTCCTAAACCCTCGAGGAACAGTATTTCAGCAGCCACTCACCTCGTAGGGAGCTTCAACAAACTTTATCCTAGAAAGAAATCTTCGCAGCTCCCCACGGCCAATTTTGGGGGTGGACTCCTGTAGCTGAGCCATCTGGCCCTCCATTAGTGCCCACCGTAGACTAAGCTTGCTGACCACCAGGGCTGCTGGATGGCCTTCGGAGCTTGGCCCTGTTGTCCTGGTAACATAAAAGGCATCTTTCCAGAGGTCGTTAATTCCAACTGAGGAAGGACAAAAACAAGAGCAGTTAACATGGACACATACTGTCTACTAACAGGAGAGGGGTTTGGTTCAACAATACATTTATTTACTCACTAGTTCACACAGGAAATGTACTGAGCACTGAATAAACAGAAGGCAGTGAGCTAGCCCATGGGTGCAAACTAGGGAAGGACTGGACACCAGTAAGGCAGCACATTCTTCCTGGTCTTTGCACCTTTACTTCTCTGAAGCTATTTCCAAAAAAGCCCAACTCAGGAACTGAGAGAACGTGCCCCTTGTGTCAAGAATTCAGTAGAAAAGCATGCTGTTTTGATTACTGTAGCCTTGTAGTATAGTTTGAAGTCAGGTAGCATGATGCTTCCAGCTTTGTTCTTTTGGCTTAGGATTGACTTGGCGATGCGTGCTCTTTTTTGGTTCCATATGAACTTTAAAGTAGTTTTTTCCAATTCTGTGAAGAAAGTCATTGGTAGCTTGATGGGGATGGCACTGAATCTATAAATTACCTTGGGCAGTATGGCCATTTTCACGATATTGATTCTTCCAACCCATGAGCATGGAATGTTCTTCCATTTGTTTGTATCCTCTTTTATTTCATTGAGCAGTGGTTTGTAGTTCTCCTTGAAGAGGTCCTTCACGTCCCTTGTAAGTTGGATTCCTAGGTATTTTATTCTCTTTGAAGCAATTGTGAATGGGAGTTCACTCATGATTTGGCTCTCTGTTTGTCCGTTATTGGTGTATAAGAATGCTTGTGATTTTTGTACATTGATTTTGTATCCTGAGACTTTGCTGAAGTTGCTTATCAGCTTGAGGAGATTTTGGGCCGAGACAATGGGGTTTTCTAGATATACAATCATGTCATCTGCAAACAGGGACAATTTGACTTCCTCTTTTCCTAGTTGAATACGCTTTATTTCCTTCTCATGCCTAATTGCCCTGGCCAGAACTTCCAACACTATGTTGAATAGGAGTGGTGAGAGAGAGCATTCCTGTCTTGTGCCAGTTTTCAAAGGGAATGCCAAAACAGAGATATAGATCAATGGAACAAAACAGAGCCCTCAGAAATAATGCCACATATCTACAACTATCTGATCTTTGACAAACCTGACAAAAACAAGAAATGGGGAAAGGATTCCCTATTTAATAAATGGTGCTGGGAAAACTGGCTAGCCATATGTAGAAAGCTGAAACTGGATCCCTTCCTTACACCTTATACAAGATCGATTAAAGACTTACATGTTAGACCTAAAACCATAAAAACCCTAGAAGAAAACCTAGGCAATACCATTCAGGACATAGGCATGGGCAAGGACTTCATGTCTAAAACACCAAAAGCAATGGCAACAAAAGCCAAAATTGACAAATGGGATCTAATTAAACTAAAGAGCTTCTGCACAGCAAAAGAAACTACCATCAGAGTGAACAGGCAACTTACAAAATGGGAGAACATTTTCGCAACCTACTCATCTGACAAAGGGCTAATATCCAGAATCTACAATGAACTCAAACAAATTTACAAGAAAAAAACAAACAACCCCAACAAAAAGTGGGCAAAGGACATGAACAGACACTTCTCAAAAGAAGACATTTATGCAGCCAAAACACACATGAAAAAATGCTCATCATCACTGGCCATCAGAGAAATGCAAATCAAAACCACAATGAGCTGCCACCTCATACCAGTTAGAATGGCCATCATTAAAAAATCAGGAAACAACAGGTGCTGGAGAGGATGTGGAGAAATAGGAACACTTTTACACTGTTGGTGGGACTGTAAACTAGTTCAACCATTGTGGAAGTCAGTGTGGCGATTCCTCAGGGATCTAGAACTAGAAATACCATTTGACCCAGCAATCCCATTACTGGGTATATGCCCAAAAGACTATAAATCATGCTGCTATAAAGACACATGCACACGTATGTTTATTGCGGCACTATTCACAATAGCAAAGACTTGGAACCAACCCAAATGTCCAACAACGATAGAATAGATTAAGAAAATGTGGCACATATACACCATGGAATACTATGCAGCCATAAAAAATGATGAGTTCATGTCCTTTGTAGGGACATGGATGAAACTGGAAATCATCATTCTCAGTAAACTATCGCAAGGACAAAAAACCAAACACTGCATGTTCTCACTCATAGATGAGAATTGAACAACGAAACACATGGACACAGGAAGGGGAACATCACAATCCGGGGTCTGTTGTGGAGTGGTGGGAGGGGGTAGGGATAGCATTAGGAGATATACCTAATGCTAAATGACGAGTTAATGGTTGCAGCACACCAACATGGCACATGTATACATACGTAACAAACCTGCACATTGTGCACATGTACCCTAAAACTTAAAGTATAATAATAATAAAACAAAATTAAAAAAAAAAGAATTCAGTAGAAAAGCAAGCCCGAAACGCTAGGGAGCCTGAGAATTCCCAGACTGTCAGTGTGCAGTCACAGAGGCGATTTACCTTGCCAGTGTTTATTTTGCCTCATCTTTAAAATACAAGTTATAATAAAAATGGTGTCAAGATTCTTAATTACCATTATTTGATGTTCACTGAATATTTTATGCTACTGTTGAAAAAAACAGCTCAGTCAGATCTGATCACAGGATTTTCCAAGCTCACATCTCCCTGCCCCCAGCCCCCAATCAGTGGACAGGTGTGCCTGCAAGTTCCAGGTAAGTTGTTCTTCCCCATGTATCCCAACAAATCGAGAGAGCTACAAACACCAGCTGCAACCCAAGGCCAATGAGTTTGTAAGTAGACAGCCAAGTCCATAAGTAGCCAGAGAATGTGGAAAGAAAGAAAGGAGATGTGACCATCTGGTCCTCTCCCACTCCTGCACTCCCTGACCTCCCAACAGGAACAGCAAATTCCATGAGGGAAGGAATCGCTGAGAAGGAGATCACCAGACAACCTAGACTAGCAGGCAGCAGAGGCTGCAATCCCAATGCTTTGGTTTCCTGAGTTGAAGGTCTCCCACATAGGATCCCATTTTATTTACAGTATTATTTAGACAGATATGTGAAGTAGAAGAACACTTCCAAAACGTTAAGTGGTTATGAGTGGCCAGATTATGGCCAATTTTTCTTCCTTCCTTTGATTTTTCTTCTTTCTCCAATTTCTATGCAAGGGGCATAGTTATATTCAAAAAAAGGTTTTCTAAATCAATGCCCCAGCAAAACACATTCTATCTCCATCATGTCCTTCACAGCTAATTCCAAATCCTAATCTCTGAGTGGGTCAAGAAACTAGTCTTATTTGTAGTCCCAGCACCTGGCACAGTGCCTGGCATACAGTTGATGCTCATTAAATGTCTGCTGAAGGAGTGGCTGGATGAATCATCACCTTACAGACCCTTTGGAATGGGATGTACTTTCACCTCCACATTCAGAGCATACGGGTTCTCACCCTGTGAGTCCAGGGCTTCCACCCAGAGGAGCATTCCAGCAAAGCCCGAGGCACCAGGGACACCAGGGAAAGTGCCCTGCTGTCGTCTGAGAAGCACACATCCTTCCCTGGGTGGGGCAATGGTCTCATCACACACAGCCAGCATATACTCTCCCACCATCTGTATACACAGACCCCCGCTGGCACTGGGACTCACCCTCTGAAGCCGTCACTGTGCCGGTGGTGTTGGCCAGATCCAGAAGGATGGAGGGGAACGCAGGATGCAGGAGGTAAAGGTGGTGAAGGCTGGGCGGCTCAGTTCCTAGGATGATATCCTGACAATGAGCCGCAAAAAGGAAGAGCAAAGGTAACTCTACATTCCCACACACGACAGTCTTCAGGTGAAAAGGCAGAGTAGAAAATGGTGATTACTCATTGCTCTCAGATGCTGATGCCTGATCCTAACTACAAGAACGTGTTTGAAAGAAAGTCCCCTGTATAAGAGACATACTTCAAAGAGCTCAAAATACTAATCACTAACTCTTTCAAACCACAATCTACAGCTGGAAAATGCTTTCTCCCTTGTAAGAAAAAAAAGTAAAGCAGGCCAGGTGCGGTGGCTCATGCCTGTAATCCCAGCATTTTAGGAGGCCGAGGTGGGCAGATGACCTGAGGTCAGGAGTTCGAGACCAGCCTGGCCAACATGCAGAAACCCTGTCTCTACTGAAAATACAAAAAAAAAAAAAAAAAGCTGGGCATGGTGGCATGTGCCTGTAGCCCTAGCTACTCGGGAGGCTGAGGCAGGAGAATCACTTGAACCTGGGAGGCAGAGGTTGCAGTGAGCCAAGATCATGCCACTGCACTCCAGCCTGGGTGACAGAGAGAGACTCTGTCTCAAAAAAAAAAAAAAAAAAGGAAAAGAAAAGGCAATGTGCAGACCCCAAGAGAGGAATGTGACAAGATGTCCCAGTCTTCTGCCCATGGAAGTACTAGAATACTGGTTCATCCCTTGCAGCAGATGGGGCTTTGTGGAGATGAAATCTATTTATGAAAACACAGTAAGCCAAAGATATTTCCTTTCACTGGGTGTCAAAGCCAATTGCAAGCATCAGGCTAAAAATTACAAAAATCTTATCTGTTCCTGAAATGAGTGGAATGTCGACCAGACAGAGGCAAATCATCAATTATAAAACAAAAGTTCCAAGGCCTGAGTGTCAGTCTTCAAACTCTCTACAGCAGAAGAAATGCACATTGGGACTATCTTTATCAGTATGACTTCTATGTGGGGATGGGACTTGAGACTTGGCAGGTACATGAGTGTGTGGCCATGCAGTTGTTAAAACACAGAAGTACACCCATGTGAGTTAGTAAGTGGCTGCTCTCCAGAGCTTCCCAAGTGCCTCTCCTCCCTTGGGACTACCTTGGGCCTCCTGCAGTAGAGGAAATGGAAGCTCTGAGGGATGAATATTACCCCTGCTTCCATATCGCTGCATGGGAAGAAGTCCCCAAGTGAGGAGAAGTGTGAGCAGGAAGCTTGCAACCTCACTCTCAACACATGCCCACAAAGCAGAAGAGGGCATTTTCCACACACCCTTAGGATCCCAGGTATGAAGGGACAGATCTCCGGCTCAGCTAACATGAGAAGAAAACAGCCAAACACCTTCCTCACTGCCTACAGAATGAAGCACAAATTCCTTAGCATGAAAACCAGTCTTACACCATTTAACCAAAATATGCCTCTTCCAGACTGAGCTGCTATGACTCACCTGCCCACCCCATGCCGCACAAATGTCTGATCATCACCCTCAATCCATGCTTCACCTTACTCTGCCTAACTGTTGCCAATCTTATTTGCCTCTTAGACTGTCTAACCATCCTCTCTACCCCATTTCTACACTTCTCATCCTTAGGTGCCCACCTTGAACGCCCCCTCTGAGGAAAAGCTCCCTTATTACCCTAGGCAAAGTTAACACCTCCCTTCTTTTGTGCTTCCATGTAAACTTCTTACTTGTACCTCTATTAAAGCATTTTAACATGGCTCTTTTTTTTTTGTAGTTATTTATAGAAGACTACATTTGAGACTTATCTTGTCCAGTACCCTCATTTTATTATAGGAGGGGTCTTCAAAAAGTTCATGGAAATGCAGATTATGAAAAAACTATGCATGGACTTCAAAATTTTTTTTGCACCAAAGGAAACTCATACTAACTTGTTATAACATGCCTGAAAAGGAGCTACTCTGAGGCACCAAGAAGGGTAAGATATCAGTTTGAAAACAGCCCCTATCAAAGTAACACAAATTCTGCCAAAAAGTTGAAGCAAGAACACACATCAAATTTATGGTGAATTTTGGGTGGAAGAATGGTGAAATCACTGATGCTTTCTGAAAAATTTATGATGACAATGCCCCAGAGAGATCAGCAGCTAAGACGTGGATAGCTCATTTTAACGACGGACAAAATGATGTCAGAGATTAAACCCACAATGGCAGACCATCCTCATCAATTTGTAAGGAAAAAATTAATCTTGTTCATGCCCTAACTGAAAAGAACCAATGATTAACAGCACAAACAATAGCCACCATTGAAGACACCTCAATTGGTTCAGTTTACATAATTCTGGTTGAAAAATTAAAGTTGAGCAAACTTGCCACTGGATGGGTGGCAAAACTGTTGGCACATATTAGCTGCAGACAAGAGCAGGGCTTTCAATGGAAATTTTAAACAAGTGGGATCAAGATCCTGGAAGCATTTCTTTGAAGATCTCTAGCAGGAGATGAAACATGGCTTTACCAGTGTGCTCCTGAAGGCAAAGCACAATGAAAGCAATGACTACAAGAGGTGGAAGTGGTCCAGTCAAAGAAAAAGTGGAAAGGTCAACAGCAAAAGTCATGGCAGTATTTTGGAGGGATGCCCAAGGCATTTTGCTTGTTGACTTTAGGGCTAAAGAATGATAACATTGGCCGGGTGCGGTGGCTCACGCCTGTAATCCCAGCTCTTAGGGAAGCAGAGGCAGGATGACAGCTTGAGCCCAGGAGTTCGAGGCCTGCCTGGGCAATATAGCGAGACCCCATTCTCCACAAAAAGGAAAAAAAAAAGACAAAAAAAGAATGATAACAACTGCTTAAAATGAGAGTGTTTGGGAAAGCCAAAGCTTTAGCAGAAAAACACCTGGGAAAGCTTCACCAGAGAGTTCTTCTCCACCACAACAACATTCCTACTCATTCCTCTCATCAAATGAGCAATTTTGTGAGTTTCAATGGGAAATCATGAGGCATCTACCTTATAGTTCTGAGTTAGTTCCTTGTGACTTTCTTTAGTTTCCTAATCTTAAAAAATCTTTCGCAAGGACAAAAAACCAAACACCGCATGTTCTCACTCATAGGTGGGAATTGAACAATGAGAACTCATGGACACAGGAAGGGGAACATCACACTCCGGGGAATGTTGTGGGGTGGGGGGAGGGGGGAGGGACAGCATTAGGAGATACACCTAATGCTAAATGACGAGTTAATGGGTGCAGGAAATCAACATGGCACATGGATACATATGTAACAAACCTGCACATTGTGCACATGTACCCTAAAACCCTAAAGTATAATAAAAAAAAAAAAAAAAAAGAAAGGGAACAATGAATCTAAGGTAGAAACCAGTGAGACCAGTTGATTGTATTGAAGTAAGTCCAACTGCAGCAAATATATTATCAAACTTGAAATAAAAAAATTAAAATATTTGAAAGAAAAAAAAAAAATCTTTAAAGGGCTCCCATTTTTCTTCAGTTTATAATGTAAAAAAAGACTGCATTGACATGGTGAAATTCCCAGGACCCTCAGTTCTTTAGGGATGGACTAAATGGCTGGTATCAATGCTTACAAACTGTCTTGAACTTGATGGAGCTTATGTTAAGAAATAAAGTTCTTTTTTTTTTTTTTTTGAGATGAAGTCTTGCACTGTCACCTGGGCTGGAGTACAATGGCATGATCTCAGCTCACTGCAACCTCCGCCTCGCAGGTTCAAGCAATTCTGCCTCAGCCTCCCGGATAGCTGGAATTACAGGTGCCCACCACCATGCCTGGCTAATTTTTTGTATTTTTAGTAGAGATGAGGTTTCACTATGTTGGCCAGGCTGGTATCAAACTCCTGACCTCGTGATTCTCCCACCTCGGCCTCCCAAAGTGCTGGGATTACAGGCATGAGCCACTGCGCCCAGCTGACATTTTTTTTTTTTATATTTTAATTACATTTTTCCATGAACTTTCTGAAGTCCCCTCATATGCGGGGAGGAAGTTGAAATGTTAGGTAAATTGCCCATGGTCACACTGTTAGGGCATGTCAGAGTTCGAAATACAATCTAGATTTTAGGTAAATCTGATCCTCAAAATGAGTAAATATATTAGCATCTTCATTAACCATTAATGGATAAAGATAATGAGGTTCAGAGGAGCTGAGTGACTTGTTGACTGAGGCTGGTTGATGAATTCGGGATCCTGCCTCCATCAGGCTCCCCCATTATCTGTGGACCATCTGTCTTCTCTAAAGGGCCAAGATTTTTTCAGTTTATCCTTAGTCCCTACAGAGATCACAGTGCCTGGCACACAGAAAGTACTGAGTCAAGATGTGTTTCATTGAACTAAGGCAGGGTGGGTCTTACTAAAAACTCCCCAGTACCTAAAACAGGTAGCACCCTGCCTCATCAACCCCATGAAAATACTGCAGTGTAACATTTAAGACTTTCTAAAATCTGCCTTCTAGGTGTCAGACCTTCTCTCCCATAGTTCCTCAAATGACCTCTCAGTTCTATCTGGTCAATGTCCCTCTCCACCTGCTGGCCACCCTCCCCCATCCCCGTTCCTTCAGTCTCAGGGCATGCGCCTCAAAGCCCAGCCTTACTCCTCCTTGAAATTCTCTCTGCCCACTTCAGACCAGTCATAATGATTTCTCCTCTTCAACAACTGTAGCATATGTGAATTATCTGTAAATTTGGATCTAGTGTCTTGCGAGGACTTTTTATTCTTTATTCAGCCTCCCACTGTCTGTAGCCAGCAGTTAGGGGCTGTTGTCAGCTTGCACATTCTCTGCTAAAAGGCAAAGGTGTGGCTCAGGAGGACACAGGGTTCCTGCTTTTCTCCAGCGAGCGCTGACTTGTTTCTACTCCAACCCCTTGGAAAGTGATGGGTCAAATAACATCTCCAGATCACAGTCAGCCCTGCACAGCAGCTGCCATCTGACAAAGTAAAAAAAGGACCCTCCCAGGCCCACTCACAGAATTGGGAGATGCAGCTGACAGCCCTTCGGCCCAGAAGAGGAAGACAGACTTCTGGTCTGAAGTAACTGCTGAGGTGGCTGGCGTTTCTTTCATGTGACACGGAGCACGGTAACTCCAAACAATGGAGCCAGAGTCACCATCCACAACCATCATCTACAAAAGAGAAGACAGAGAGTAAACATGGCCAGGCCTCAAAAAAGCAGCAGGCCCAGAAAATGCACACACAAAAATGCACAGGTATTCAAATAACACAAATATTAACACGTTGCGCTTTTAAGATGCAAGCAAACTGGGTGTTCAGAGAGCATGAATAATGGCTAAGGACCAGGACCCAAGCTTCTGCAGCCCTTTTTCGCATTTAATAGATTTCAAGAACTGCAAAGTTCTCAAGTGGGAAAGGGACATTCAAATCATGTAGTCCACCCCATTTTACAGGTGAGAAAAGGAGGATCTGAGAGACAGGAAGTGATGTGGACACAGGGATTGTCCACGTTTAGGACAGTCCTCAGACAGAGAGAGCAGCCACTCTGCAAATGCCAACAGCAGCACCTCATTCCCCACAACACGCAGTCACTCAGAAAACAATGGCCCAGTGAACACTGTCCTGGGGCATGGTGTTCCCAGCTTTATGGATCTGACTCTTGGTGTCGTGGCATATGGACCTTGGGAAGTCTCAAATTTAAAGCAGCGCTGTTGAAACAGGCAAAAAAATAATCCAAGAGGGGATTCATTGCTTAGCTGCATTTCTCAAAGGATAATGACGAAGGGGTTCAAATTCATAATCCTGGCATATGTCTGCTCTTCATCCTAAATGCCTCACAAATCTGGGGCCTCTCATTTACCAAAATCCCCAAGAAGTTCCCCAATTTCCTCCAGCCCAAGTGTCTTCACTCCCTCCTGCCCAGCGTCTCCACACTTCTGTAGGTGGAGGACCCGACCTCTGTGGACAACCGCTTGCCCTATTCTTCCAGGCTCCTGAGCCCTGCCTTTCTCTGCCTATGCTCAGACTGCATCACACCAGGTCCTGGAACCAACCCAGCAGAGACAAAATCTTCTCAACCAGCAGCGAAAGAAAAACAGACAAGCATTTTAAGATTCCCTTTGGCAATCTTGGGGAAAAAAGAAGTCTAGAGACACTGCACTAGAAACTTGTATCCACTCAAACACATATTTCATTTTATATATATATTTTTTTTTATTATACTTTAAGTTCGTTTAACTGTCACAATGATCCTATGAAGGCAGGCAATATTATTACCCCTGTTTTATAAATGCAGAAACTGCAGCGAGGCAAGACTAGGTAATATGCCCAAGGTCTCCAGTAAGTAATGGTGTCAGGATTAAAACCCAGGGCTGAAACTCAGCATCTCCACCTTCAACCTACTATACCTACTACGCACCCTTCTTCCATTATCCTGCCAGCACCAATGTATCAGAAATTCCTTTGAATTACACGCAGGCACTGGCTTTTCCTATATAGCACTGCTGGAAGTCTCTCCCTAACATGATGTTTTTATCAATGTATCTGTCCTCTGCCCATAACCAAATAGCCCTATGGCCTCCAACGCCTCCTCCAGATTCTGCAGCTGTGCTTTCAGGGCCCTCTGTAAGCTGACCTCATTCTCATCTCTCTGGTGGGAGCGCACCTCAGCCCACCCTTATATATTCAGCAAACCTTTTCTCTGCTCTCATGATTCTGCACATACAACCCCTGACCAACATGAGGCATCTCGTGCCTCCCTGGCCCTCCAGCTCGCCTGCACTCCATCTGCTCCCTGTGTTCCCAGTGGACCCCAGTGCAAACCTCCACAACAGCACTTTCCACCACGTAGTAGAGCTATGTAGTGACTCTGTCTTCATTAATTTTGTGTCTCCAGCATTCAGCATAGAAGGTGGCATACATTAGAGGTGACGATAAAGGGTTTGTTGAATTCTTTTTCTCTCTCAGGGAACAATGTGCAATGTATAGAAATAGATACATATTTCACAGTGAAAATAAACCAAAATGCAAGGTCGATAATAAAAAAAAATTTGTAACTCTGTAATTCTGCTGTAATGTTAAAGAAATGAAAGTCATCCATCCAATCATTATATCCTCACAATATGCAACTTCATGTAATATCAAAGATCTATTCAGTGTCCTTGGAACATGCTCTATCCTTTCTGTCTCTGGGCCTCTGCTCTTGGCACCCCTGACCTGGCATGTTTTCCTGTCCACATAAATACGATTCAGCTTTAAAAAGCCCTGCTTATATTTCCCTCCTTTACAAGATCTTCCATAAAACCCCAGTCACCACAGACTTCTCTGAAATCTTAGGTATAGCTGTGTGTTAAAGCATTACATTTCTTTATACCTGTCTTTCCCCACCAAGAGATTTCAGAAGGCTCCCACTGCCTAACTGTAAGCTAGGGATCCAGAACAAGAAACTCCTATATAGGAAGGAGATTATCCTAGAAAGGCTTCCAGTGCTACAGATTTTAGCAATGAATTGTGAGTTTTCATTTTATCCACTCAGTGAGAGTTTGAGTTCTTTGAAGGTAGAGATCATATTTTAGGTTATTTTTATTCCCTGCTGTGCCTAGCACAGGGTTGGACACAAAGTATATACTTTACATATGCTTTGATTGATCTGAAGCCCAAAGTTTTACCTTTTTCATCCCAACTCCATCCTGTATCTGTAGAAGGAAGTCTAATGTCTGATCATCAGTGAAATATCCAGGAGTAGGCTGGCTGCAAAGAAGGACAAAGTAAGCAATCAATAGTGAACAAGAAAAACAGGAAAACTAAGAACTCTCCTTCCCTTCTCTTGCACTGGCCCCAGATATAAGAATTGCAAGCAATTCGTCTGGACAATTTTTAAACATGGGAAAGTGGATCAAAACAGCAAACACAAGAAGGAACACAATGCAAACCTGCGCAGGCCTTGAAGTCTCAATGCCCAGTAAGGTGTCAGATTTTGCCCCCGAAGCAGCACAAGGCTTTGTCTGGTTGTAATCAGAAGGTTGCTGCAGTTGGAATCTGGTGCCTTCACCATCTGGAGTAGCTCAACACCATCACTGGGTTAAATAAGACCCTAACAGTTAGTCTCTGGCTTGGATGAGATTTCTGAGCCATTTATTTTGGCTTTTTCTCTCAGTATACGTACACCTGTACACACTCTTGTATTCACGCCCCACCATTATCTCATCAAGTGGGACACACTGTTGTTTCAGTTGAATCTCATTTTCTTGACCTTAGAAACCAAGGATCCCCAGAAAATTCCATACAAGTTCAAAAGGAACTCACAGGAAAAGTGCTACAGTGCAATATCTCTCACACTGGATACTCTGGGAAAGGCAACAGAGCCAAGGATAATCACAGGGAAGGCAGACAGATATCTGGACAGGAGACCAGAGGCTGCCAATGAGCTTGGGCAGCAGCCCATGGCATACATTTCACTGAATTAGTTCTTGCTCGGTGCCACTGGGACCATTCTATTTCATACCTGTCAAATTCACCAAAACACCATGATACTGCCCAAGAAAATGCTAGAAAATGATTTGGAACTTCTGGTAGGAAAGAATGAAACAATTATTAGCCAGGCTTAGGGTTAAATGGGTAAAATCCCCTGCATGTGACAAACTACATGCTTCTAGTTAGGAAATAAATAAAAATAAAAAATAAGATTTCATGGACGCTATCCTTGCTTCTGTCAAAATGCTTCAACTAAGAGAAAAATACAGAAAAGAGTAGGTCAGATCCTTCAGCACAGTTTCACAAACAGTTAGATAAGTCTATCTCCCTCCCTACTCTGACTCAGAGCCCTAAGTATCCTTCCTTGCATCCTACCTGAGGAGTGATCACATGTGGTCACCAACACAGATATCAACGCATTACGTTACCAAGAGAAGAAAATTTCTAACTCATGTTAACCAGATCAGAAGACGGTAAATTAAGATAAGCACTGTTTCCCCTAAACCTCTACCCACATATTCACCAGCCCAACCAAACTTAGAGACTCAAAGGCACGTGAGTTCACAAGAGATCTCACTGTGACCAAGGACAGACATCTGCCCTACCTGTAAACATCAATGAGCTCAGACAGGTTGATGGATCTTCGCTTTTCCCATTCTGGCTCTTCTATCTGCAGAGAAGGTGGTGAGCTGTCTCGATTTTGGGCTTGAACAAAAATGTCCCGCAGGGCGACAGCTTGTATATTTCCTAGCACCACAGGAAGAAGCAACACTGAGAAGTTGAATTTAACAGAACTGTCCCATGGTGAGGATCTGAGCAAGAGACACAGAGCCTGACCAGATGGGTCTAACAGAGCCCGCCCAGACTGGACAACATGGAACAAGTGGGGAGGTGATTAAGTGGGTGCTGGACAAGAGTTTTCCCTTTAGAGGAGGCAGCAAGGGAAGGCAGAGTAAATAGCCTGTGATCAGTGGGGGACAGTAAGAGGCCCCTGCATTAGAAGGCTACGGGAAGGTTGGTGTCAGGAGTTCCTGAGCTTTCACCCTGTCTCACAAGGAAGGCCGCATCACATACGCCAGTGGGGAACAGGGGCAAAAACTAGCCTTGCTTCTTACCAAAGCCAAACAGGATGTAGACAGCCCCGTTTGTGGTGATGTAAACCTGAGGACCAATCAGATTCCCAACTCCCACGATGTTGTACTTCACAGGTCGACCCACTGGATTTCCGGTCCGGCCAGACACCAGCAGAAAGCATAGATCTGGCTGAGGAAGTAAGAGAGGGGGGTGGAGTCAATAGAAGCCCTATCGTTTCCTAATTAAATGGCTTCTCCAGACAGTCACTGCCTCCTCATAAGCCACGGGCTCAGAAACACTCCCCCAAGTTGGAAAGCACAAAGCCAAACCTGCTTCGCTTTATTTCCCTGCAAGTAAGCAAGTAAAGCAAATGTCCCATTGCCTCACTAGAGCCAGGCAAAGGGCATCTTCAAAGCACCTCAGACAGTTTCTCTGAAGCAGAATTGTTGCTTGCTGAGTAGTCTCCTGAGGCACAGAATTCTAGCCTACAGCTAAACATAGGATGGCTGGCCCCTGGGTCTTTACCTCAATACCAGAAATCCCCAGTAATATCTGGTTCTAGCTAGAGTTAATCCAGGCAGTGCTCTCCCATCGGAACACTAGATGTCTGGCCTGGACACCATCAACTTTATTCTCAAAGAGAGAACAGCAAACTTTTTCTGTGAAGGGCCAAATAGTATATATTTTAGGCTTTGCCAGCTAGATGATCTCTGTAGCAACTATTCTACTCTGCTATTCTTGTGTGAAAGCAGTCATAAACAACACATAAATGAATGGGTGTGAGTATGTTCCAATAAAGCTCTATTTATAAAAACAAGTCGTGGGCCAAATTTAACCGACAAGCCACAGTTGCCAACTTCAGCTCTAGAGGATTTCTTTTGGGGATAGAGTCACCAGTTAAGAAATATGAGGATTTTACTGGTATCTTGACTTCAGTAAAGCTTTTGACAAAGTTTATCATCATGAACTCTATGGACAAGATAAAGAAATGTGGTTTGCCACGTACCAGGAAAAGGTACTTACGGGATCAATACTAGCCTAGAGGGAGGTTTTTAGAGGAATGTCATAGCACTCTGCTATTGCCCCATTCCTATTAAACATTCTTGTCAAAGACTTGAAAGAATAGAATTCAAGTTTATCACAAAGCTGAGAGGGATAGCTAATATGGCATATGACAAACTCAAAATTCAAAAAAACCTTAGGCTGGAAGATGAGTCAAAATCTGCCAGAAAAAAATAAACTGGTCTATTAATAATTAATCATTAAAAGATATAGGTACTTTAGCTGATTACAAACAGAAAGCAAATCTTAGAAAAAATATTATGATCTTTGGCTGCAAAAACAGACATACAGAGTCTACATCAAAATAAGTAACAATTCCCTTAGGTTGCTATATTAATTATACTACAAATAAAATGCTGTTTTTAGATATATGTACCACATTTTAAAAGAGATTTGGACAAACTAGAATGCAAAGGGAAAGAAATCAAGAAAAAGAGGAGTTTGGACTTCCTGGTTGCATGAGGAACAGTATGAAAAATGGGGATATTTGGTCCTGAGTAGCAAGCTTAGAGGGACTAGGCTAATGGTTAAAGGGCTTTCCTATAGAAAGGGGATTAGACTCATTCACAGTAGCTCTATGGGAATGAAGCTGGAACAATGAGTGGAAGCTATGAGAAAGCAGATTTCTTTCTGCTTAGGACAGAATTTTCTGGAGCTGGCCCAAAAATGAAATGGACCACCTCACAAATTAATGTTATTCCCATCAGCCTGAGTGCACCAAGAGAGTAGGGGTGCCAACATGTCTGTAATGCTGAACCAGAGATCATAGCACGTGTGAGAAAGTTAACCAAATGGTCTTCAAGGTCCCTTCCCACTAACGTTCTAGACCTTATCGGTTCCTGTAATCAAAAACCAGGTCCAGTTCTCCAAGCCCACTTCACTCTAAACCCAGATCAACAAATGCAATCACTATAAGTCACAGACTTAGGTTTCCTTCCTTGTGAAGAGAGAGTCTTCCATCTCAGGAGCTTATACAGGTTCCTGGGGTCCCTTGTTGCTGGCAGAGAGGTCAAAAGAGGTCAGTACAAGGATGAAGCTGCTGCGCTATATACCTAGTGCCTCTACAAGGTTTTCCTAGAACTGTCTACCACTTTTCAAGCAGAACTGAGACTATGCCCTAGCTGTACCCTATTGTGAAAACAAGTAAATTCTGTAGGGCAAGATGGGCAATACACTGAGTAGAGACTAACACAAAGGGCACAGAGTAAGAGTGGGCAAGAAGCCGCTTCCTCCAGTGGAGACCTCCTTACTATGGAGGGTCCCCAAGGGCCTGAGCCACTATCTCGCCAACCACCACCAGCTAATAAGTGGCCAGACGCGATGGTTAGACCAAGATTTCTAAATTCAATCATGACATAAAAACTTGTTCAATGGCTTGCCGTGCCTCCCCATATGTTCCCTTTCAAAGAATTGCTCCCTGATGGAAGTAATAATTCAAATTTTCCCTAGTCCCCCATCACTTTATTCACAATGGCTAGGATAAAAAAGATTACAGGAATAATTCCTGTATTCTTGGTTCGGGTCCACTTTTAGACCAACTGGCTAGCTGAAGAAAACGAACATAAAGTACCCTTAAAGCTTAAAACCCTTCAAACTAAGTAGGCTTCAGAAATTTAGCTCATTCTGGATCTTGCCTTTATCTTGCAAATGTAAGGGAGAGTTTAGTGTGCTAGAGCAGTGCTCCTCAAAACTCATGACTAATGGGGCACTCTTAAGTTTGGGGGACTCTTGGCAGAAAGCCACAAAATCTTAACAGATTTCATTCCATTCTACATAATTTCACCCCCAGAATTTACAACTCTACTCCATATGTGCAATACAAAGATCACAACAGCAAACACTAGGTCTATTAAAATTAAAATAGGTTATCAAATGAGGCAAAATTAGCCATACCCACATTTTTCCACAAACATTCTTTGCTGATTGTTTGACTCTTCTGTGCACAAGCATTTCCTTGGCAGACACACTAGGAAGTCTGAGAAAAAGTCTTAGAGAAACTTTGACAAACGCTCTGAAAAACACTTCCAGAATAAAAACTTAAAATTGAGATCATCCTGTTCATTAATTTATTCCTTCCTGTGATTTGGGGGAAAGACTACTCTTATTTTATCTGTGTGCAGAGTAACCAGTACACCGAAGTTCCTGCCAATCATAATTTAGGACCATAATTCAAGGGCCACTGTCCTGAATCAAAGTCTGCCTTGTCACAGCCTAGATTACAACACTCCTTTCTTTGGTCATTGTTGTTATTATTGCTTGACTTAGATTTTTTCCTATGTATCTTTCACGAACTTTGTATCAGCCTGTTCTATTGTTTTATAATTGACATAAAATGTACATATATATAATATAGTAAAACTTAAAATACATATACACAGTAAAAATTAGGCACTACTCTAGGCACTTTAAATATGTTAGCTATAATTGTCATAACAATGATGTAAGTAGATATAACATGCCTTTTTTACATATGAAGAAACCAGAGCTTGGACAGGATCCACGGCTTGCCCAAGGCCACAAAGATATAAAGTGGTAGAGGTGGAATTCACATACAGACCTATCTAACTCTAAAGCTCCACTACACCCCAGTCCATGGAGCCATAAGGCTGCCAGAGAAAATGGGTTCATAATGGTCATGTATTCACTTAACCTCACAAGGAGAATTTACTTAAACCTAAACCCTTGTAAAAAGAACATTTCAAGCAGCATTTATAATGCAACACTAGGAGCTGAGACAACTAAAATAGAAGCATTCCCTATAAGAAACAAAAACCATTTATTAGAGATCATACCTGCAATTCCCCGATGGCCAGAACCACAAGGTCTCGAACACCGTCTTCATCCAAGTCTGGCAGCACCACAACTGGGGCAGCCAAGGTACCGTTGGACAAGTAGTTTGGGTTTAAAGTCCAGATGGCTTTCCCTAAGGAAGGACACATAGGCTGGTCACTATGACAGCTTCTTGCCTTTGGAAAAGGCAGATGCAATGTTCCCAGGCCAGAAAAGAAAGACTCAATGGGCTGAACAACAGACAGCAACTCCTACCTACTAATTGCCTTTCGTTTTTGTCTTACTGAGGAGGAGGGAGCAGGGAGTGTAATCTGAATCCTCAAGTATCTGGCTAACAAACCATGCAATAATTTCTCACCTGGATTTTTTTAGATGAAATGGAGACGCTAACAAACTTTAGATAAAATGGAGATGCTTTCCAACAAAGAAGGGCTCACTCGCCTGGGGTGAGGGAACTGATCTGTTAGAGATTATAACAACTATTAAGGAACCATCCGGGGCAGCCGACCAGACCACTCTGCTTCCTTCCCCCACAAGGTCACATAAGTAAGCACCACAGCATCATAGGAAGTTTTCAAGATGGCTTCAGTTCTACAGTTAACTCAAATCCCAGTTTTTTTTTCACTCAGAAGCACCCCGCGACCAAACTCCAACCTCTAAACCTGGGAAGGATGTTATTTATTCCACTCCACGTGAGCACACGGCCCAGCAGTACTAAGCCTATGGGCCGTATACTTAGGATTCTGTAAGAGCCTTCAGGACATGTGATTCTTTTTCATTCCCTTTGTCATGTATGTCTGAATGCAATAAGAAGCTAAAAGGCCAGTCAACAAGCCTCAGCAAACCTTAATTTCTTCACTGACGTATTTTTTTAAGTAGTTAATGCCGAGTTTACACATGGACCCCATGTATATCAAATATGAAAAATCAAAGTTCAGTCATCTTTTGTACAAAGAACAGAGTCGGGAGACTATTTACACACCAAAGGCCTCAGGGTAGTTTCTGTTTGGGTAATTCAGTTCCAGCCCCATCCTGTCACCAAACAGGTTGAACCATGGATCTGTTTACTCAATCTGCCCAAACCTTTTCTCTCATTTCTCTTAATAACCATATTCCAGAGCAGTAAATCAGACATTCCACCATGTGAGAGTCAAAAGGTCCCCTACCCAACAGATTATTCTAATCCAAAAATATGGCTCATAGGAGCGAAGTTCTTTTGTGGTTAAATGGTATTTACCTGACGTTGCATTGAATGCGCTGAGCATCTTGTGTGTCCCTGTCACAAGGCAGGTGGTTTCAGCCAGGCTTCCTGGCATCAGCTCCAAACATATGATATCTCGAACCTCCTCAGGGAGAAGACTAGACCACAGTGTGCTGCCATTCATCCCCGAAAGGCATACAAGATTAGCAGCTGGCCTTGAGACACCTAGAAGCACACAAGAGAGACAAAAAAGGAAAGCAGGCAGAGGAGATAAGAGGCAGAGATGAACAAGAGGCCAGAAAACTGCAAATGGATGGTGGTAAGGCAGCAGCCACAATTGTGTATTCAGCTCCCTTGCACACTTCTGGCAGCAAGGTGTAAACACAGAGTGCCTGTCATCTTTGCTCAACACGCTTCTCATGTAAGACAAGAGCTGTGGCCTCCTCTACACTGTCGAATGCATCTCCACTTCTGCACCTTTCCCAACACTTCTCTTTACATGTCTGCCACCTCGGCCCCAACTAAATGGTGATATCCTTAAGGAGAAAGACTGTCTCACTAATCTCTGCACCTATAGCAACCAACTGTTTGCCTAATAAGAGACAGGAGCAAAATCAAGAATACGAAAAAGTAGTTAAGAACAAAAAACCAGGAGGAAAAGATATGCTCAGAAACATGAGACCGATCTAGAACGTGTGCAGAGCAGGGAGCAAAATACCTGAATTCTAATCATCACTAACAAATGCTTCCTGAGAGCAGAAAAATATTTTCTTTTTTGAAAAAATAAACTTGAAGATTACATATAGCAATGATGAGTGGGTCTTGCTAGTCTAGAGTTCTATGGAATCAATTGATCTGGTCCCAGTCAGGAAAAAATATTTGGGAAGACCTAATACCTAGGTCCAAGGACACCTGGTAAGGGATTACAGTAGCCATGTCCTTAGTAAATAAGCCTTTATGTCACTTAATTACTACATCAGACTCAGAACTTTCTCCCTTGTCAGTTTCACATTCACTCTTAGGATAGGGACAAATGACTCATTTCATACAGTTCCCACTTTCAGCAACAACTAATACAGATAAGGAGACAAAACTTTTAGAGCTTCCTTCTACCTATTCCTCAGTACGATTAATTAAATATACAAACTAAAAACAAGTGACAAACAATGGCTGGCTGTTTCAGACCTTGTTTCCAGAAGACATAGATGACAAACAGAGGTGGTATATGGTAACTTCCAGGCTTCTCAAAGGTGCTAGGATCCCTATCCTGTGCAGTTCTTCCTACTGGAGGACCCTATTCCATCCTACAATGCTCTGACTCATCTTTTCCCAGGTGGTGATGGATTACCCCTTCCTGCTAGACCATGACTCCTCGAGGCCAAGGCCAGGCTCCTCTTGTTCGACAGTCTGTGTGTAACCAGCAGAACTCTAGAGAAGGTGCACAGTGGCTGCCACACTGTCAGTATCAACACACAGTTGCTGAATGAAGGAACAAGTGAACAGACAAAAAACTCAATCCCTCTGTGTCCAGTAGCACACAGCTTTGTGGGTTATGGGCACAGCAGCTTGGCATGAGGGTCAAGGACATGAACTCCAGAGCCAGACTCCTTGGATCTGAATCCCCAGCTCTATCATTTACCAGTGGCAGGACTTTGGGCAAGTTCTTTAACCTAATGATGTCTCACCTTCCTCCTGTGCAAAAGGGGGATAATAATGAGTCTACTTCACAGGACTGTGTGGAAGGATAAATTCCTTCATATGTTACATGCTGACGATGGTGCATTAACACATAGAAAGCATCATATGTTCGCTATATCCTTATTTGTACAGTCTGTGGCCAAATCATCCTGGTCCATATTGTGTCCAAACCCACGGCCTTGCCATTATGAGTCTTGATATGAAGCAAACCACGTAAGATACCAAATGACTAAAAACATCTCTAAATCTAAGTAGATGGGGAAGATTTTTACTTCAGAAGTCACGGGCAGGAAAAGTGTAATCAAGTTTTAATTGCACGGAAATCTACTCCTAGGCTGGAGATGCTCTCTACAGCAGATCTCCACCCAGATTGCTTCCACATCTCACATGGGCCTCAGAAAGCCACTCCTACTAATGTAAGAGATGTGGTTTACAATTCTCTAAAACACACCTAGACATGTATTCCAAGGCCTAGATGACTTAAAAGCAGTCATTAGGGCACCCTCAGCATCAAACTAGGTCCCTGCATCAGCTCACAGGCTGCAGTTCGACTCCACTGTAGTGGAGGCTGCAGGACCAACCAAAAGCCTTGTGTACTTAAGTTGAAATCAGAAAGCATTTTTTCTTTTTCTACAGCTGACATGTGTAAAAGCTGGGATCCCAGAAACAGCACCCTAAATTAGGGTAAGTTGTGGACGGTTTCATAAGGAGACTATTCACAAAGATGTGGCCAGCATGTAGAAACACCACAAGTCATAGTGCAGACCCTCAGAACTGTTAGGCTCCCCAACGAAGACACAAGGAGAGGATGCAATTACTGGAATCCAGAAAAGAAAGTCCTATAGGAGGGCCACCTTGAAACGAGCTGTGACCCAGGGTCAAGGCTGTAGCAGCCATCCTGCGGTGACCCCAGAGGGGAGAGAGCCAGGGGAGTGAATACCTCCCCTCACACTCTTCCTCCCCTACCATTCCTGAGCTGTGCTCCCCATTGAAAGGAGACCAGCAGGCAAGGAAGCCTGTTGATACCATCCACACAGCTCAGCTTCCCCATGCAGACAGCAGGATGGACAGCAGGTCTACAAGTGTAAACTGAAGGAGGAAAGGAAAATACCCAGCCAAGAGGTATTTGTGTAAAGACGTGTAAGTCTATGAACAAAAGTTTTCTGCCAGGGATAGGAGGGTAGCATAAAGTCATTGTTCACTATAATCTAAGACGCAGTGGAAAACCAGGAGAAAACCCATGAAACCCGAGGACTAACACTGTTCGTTGCAAAGTGTGTGGACAAGTCACCTCCTCTCTGCATCACAGTTTCTTCACTGGCCTGGTCACCACTAAAAATTCCTTCCAGCTATAACTCCCTCCGATTTCTTAGACTGAGCTTTATTTATATGTGGAAGCTTTCTGATGAGGGTTTTCATGTATGCCAGAACCATGATAACTTTCTGTTCACTGCAGATCCTTCTTGGGACACAGCTCTGATGTTGTCTCCTAGCTGACAGTGCCCCTGTAGCAGCCTTGAAAAAACATGTCTCTTACCTACTGCACTCCCGTTCCTTGACATCACAAAGGAGAGAAGCACATCACGCAGGCCATCTCCATTCACATCAGCCAATTCCAATGGAGACAGGTCCCCACCTGTTATACACATAAAAAACCAAAAAGGTCCTGAGCAAGTTACCACAAACCAGTTCTCTGTTGCCAGTAGCTCTATAAACACCAAGCAGACTCCAGTTCCTTGACTAGGTATAGTAGACACACCTCTCCCTACGCCCCCTGCTAAGTGCATGGAAAAGCCCTGGACACTATATATAAAACAAACATAAGACAACTCTAAAAGGCAGAGAGAAGGAAGCAGACCAGCTAGGGACTGCAAGACCCAAGGAATGACAAGTTGATGAGTCCCCTGGGTTTTCTTTTGGCCTCATAATACCCAGATAGGGTGCTGGAAAAGCCAGCAACCCAGAAACACCACAGGTACAGACAAAAAAGCCCCAGAAAAGGCTGGCTTCCCTAGCCAAAAGCCCAGGAAAGGTGCAGTACAGCAAGACAGGAAAGTTTTAGATAATAACTGCTCTACTCCAACCAAACACCCCAGATAAAATTATGGGCCCAGCTCCACCCACCCATATAGCAAAGGCTGAATGTGGAGCCTGGCTCCCACCCTCTCCTAGATGTAACAAGGCACCCCACCACCACCACCACCATCAGGGTCATGTCAGAGAAAGCCAGATGGGGGCCAGGACTGTCATCCTCGCCAAAGGAGGATGGCAGGACCAAAGGAGTTCCACCCCAACTAGCATCAATAAGGTAGCCCTCTCCCTCCTCTCCACGGAGGTGGTGTCAGCAGAGGCCTAGTGAGGAGTCTGGACTTCCATCCCCCCACCACCCAACAGTGTGGACTCAAAGGATGCCCACCAAATTTGGAGAGAATTCACACATTGCTAGTGGAAATGTAAATTGGTACAACCATGTTGGAAAATAATTTAACATAAACTACTAATAATGAACATGCACACACCCTATGGTATGATCCAGCAATTTTACTCCTAGGTTTATGCCTTAGAGAAATTCTTATACACTGCAATAGGAAACATATACAAAAATGTTCTTAGCAGCACCATTTATTTATTAAAACAAAAAAAAGACTGGAAGCACTACTTAAAGGTTCATCAACAGTAAAATGGATAAATCATGGGATATTCATACCATGGAAAATCAGACAGTAGTGAAAATGAATAAACTCCAGGTAGAATGCATCAATATAGATGAATCTCAATAAATTGTTTTCAAAAAATTAAGTGGCACAAAAAAGTAGGTCACAGGCTGGGTGCAGTGGCTCACACCTATAATCCCAGCACTTTGGGAGGCCGAGGTGGGTGGATCACCTGAGGTCAGGAGTTCAAGATCAGCATGGCCAAAAGGGCAAAATCCTGTCTCTACTGAAAATACAAAAATTAACAGGCATGGTGGCGAGCTCCTGCAATCCCAGCTACATGGGAGGCTAAGGCACAAAAATCACTTGAACCTGGGAGGCGGAGCCTGCAGTGAGCCAAGTTCACACCACTGCACTCCAGCCTGGATGACAGAGCAAGACTCTGTCGCAAAAAAAAAAAAAAAAAAAAAAAGGCAGTTCACACAAGACTGCATGATTAAATTCATGTAAAATTTTAAAACCAGCAAAAGTAATGAATATATAGTTTAGGGGTACATATTGACATGGCAAAACTTTACAGAAAAAGGAATAATCAACACAAAATTCAGGATAGCAGAGGCCTTTGGTGGGCAGAGGAGGATGTGGTCAGGAGGGACACACAAGAGATTGTGAAGGTCTCAATGATGTTCTATTTCTAAAGCTGGGTGGTAAACACACCAACAATTTGTTACCTTTAAACTGCATATAAATATATGTAAATGAAACTTGCCTTCAGAGAAACTAAAGATGAGAACACAGAACTCATCAGAAGCTAATTCAACTGGGATCAGAGAAGTGGCAGAGATAAACATTTCTAGATCAAGAGGACGCCAGGGGTCTGAGGATAGCTTAATCCAGCTCACAAGAGACAGGACTACTCAACACAGGTGAGACATAAGTCCTAATCCAGAGCAAGAGGTTTTAAAGAAGCCTGCTCCAAAAGGAGACAGAATAGCTGGAATTACTCGGACAGCACCACCGTAACCATGAGGAGCAAGAAAGAAAAGATAGCAACTATCTTTTATAGGAAATGAAATTATTTTATAATTTAAATTAGATCAGACCTCTATCATCAAAGAATGTTGAAGGGTTCTACAACAGCCCTATCCCTGGTGCAGCCAGGCCTTCAACCTTGCTTTTCTCTGTAAATAGCCCTTCCTACAGCTTTGCATTCCCCTGATACAGTGCTGGCTCCACAGCAGGAACCCAGCAAACCAGCCCTGTCCTCTGTGGATCTAATAAAGACCAATGCCAACAGACACAACAGAGCAGTGATTCCCAGGTTTTTGGAGGTGTTTGTTTTCTTTCAAATCTTAATCTCCTTGCCACCTCCACACAGCGGGGACGGCAAGGTGGGGAACGCTGCATGACACATATTAAGTTTTAACATTTGGAGGAAAATTTAAATGTAACCAGACATAGCATGAGGTTTCACAGGATTAGGGCTGAAGATTCTGCAGCTCACCTCCCTGGGAGCCCAAGTGGCGGCTCCAGGTGCTGTGCAGATCTCTGGGAGGACAGGGGATCAGGAAAGCACACAGGAGCACCAGGATCATCGAGATCCCCAAAGTCAGCAGGAAGACAGACGTGCGCACATATGACACCAGGGAGGAGGTCCCCTTCTGTTCCAGGCCCCCAAGGGGTTCCGAGGGGTAGCCCTCCGTGGTGACTTCTGAAAGATGTGGCTTTGCAGCCTCTGCAACCTCAGCATCTGAGTCGGGTTCTGGCGCTTCTCCCAAAGGACTCTTCCCATTTTTGACCCCTCCATTCTTCTGCAGGTTAAGCACCAGATCGTCCTCGCTCTCATCACTGTCAGCCTGGGTGAGTGGATCATACTCCCCTAGGTCTGGGCTCTTCTTCCCTGAAAAAACAGAAAAACAGAGAGTCAAGGGGAATTGGGAAGGAGACACCCTCACCAAATATATGGCAACTGTAAATACCCAAGAGAACACGGAAAACTAAAACAAAAACACCCAGGTTTACATCAAGTTTAAACTTTGGTGGCTATCTGTAAAATAAAAGCCAGTGAAGCAGGGGTTAGGAATGGAATGAAAAACAAAAGCACTGTGCTCCAGGATCACTGCCTGCATGAGTTTAAGACAATGGAAAAGGAGGCAGAAGTTAGCAAATTAAAAATGTCTCTAGTTTAAAAAGAAAGCTCTCTTAATGTGTTTGAATCTCACTCAAGAAAAAGATCATGGCTCCACATCAACTCTCCATGTGCCTAATGTGTATATTGCCTCAGATTTTGTTAGATCTGTGACGTCCTAATCTTTCCTGGTAAACTTTTAGAACAATTCTTGTCCATACGCTGCTTCTCACAGCCCAATATCTGTGGCTTCCCAACTGTTTCTATGGAAACAACTTAGAAAGTTGAACACTGAACGTTCATCTGAAGATGTATTGAAATCTCTCTTCTAAGAACCATCCTGTGATTTGAATGCCCTTTCAGTCTATCTTTTAGTAAACGGTGTTTACCCCAAAAACTGCTCTTCTGAGCAAGTATTCTGGGAGGGGTGGTGATCTAGCCAGTATACAGAGGTAGGGGACTTGTCTTGAAGCTGCTTTGCATGGCAAGCACTTTGTTTTTACTTAGCCTGCAGTGTTGATTTGGGATAGCTGAGAGAGAAATTACAGAAGGGCCTAGGTACACCTCCTCCCAAGCCACCCACCCCTTGGCCTCACTGCCAATGACTGAATGATTTTATGCCTTTATTTCATATTACCACCAAGTAACAACCAAGAAAATGTTTCTTTTGGGGAGACTTTATGTGGTAATCTATCACTAATGTAAACTCTATCGTTAAATCTTTTGTTCAGAAGAAATATAAAAAAGACCACATAACCCAGCTAATTAAAAAGGGGAAAAGAATAATTATTAATGCTAGTGTCTACCTCTGGGTCACTATGGCCTTGGTGATGTCATTTCGTACATTATATCTCAGTTTGTTCAATTAATAAAATGAAAGAATAAAACACTATATAGAGACCAGATTGTTGCAGGAAGGCAGGGACCCCAAATGGAGGGACCGGCTGGAACCGCGGCAGAAGAACATAAATTGTGAAGATTTCATGGACACTTATCAGTTCCCAAAATTAATACTTTTTAATTTCTTACGCCTGTCTTTATTGCAATCTCTGACCACAGTTGTGAAGATTTCATGGACATTTATCACTTCCCTATTAATACTCTTATAATTTCTTATGCCTGTCTTTACTTTAATCTCTTAATCCCATTATCTTCATAAGCTAAGAATGTACGTCACCTCAGGACCACTATTGTACAAACTGATTGTAAAATGTGTGTGTTTGAACAATATGAAATCAGTGCACCTTGAAAAAGAACAGAGTAACAGCGATTTTCAGGGAACAAGGGAAGATAACCATAAGGTCTGACCGCCTGCAGGGTCGGGCAGAAGAGAGCCATATTTTCCTTCTTGCAGAGAGCCTATGAACAGATGTGCAAGTAGGGAAGATATCGCTGAATTATTTTCCCAGCAAGGAATACCCTGGGGAAGGAATGCATTCCTGGGGGGGAGGTCTACAAATGGCCACTCTGGGAGTGTCTATCTTTAGTTGAGATAAGGACTGAAATACGCCCTGGTCTCCTGCAGCACCCTCAGGCTTACTAGGATTGGGAAATTCCAGCCTGGTAAATTTTGGTCAGACTGGTTCTCTGCTCTCCAACCCTGTTTTCTGTTAAGATGTTTATCAAGACAACACATGCACAGCGGGACATAGACCCTCATCAGTAATTCTAATTTTGCCTTTGCCTTGTGATCTTTATTGCCCTTTGAAGCATGTGATCTTTGTGACCTACTCCCTGTTCCTACACCCCCTCCCCTTTTAAAATCCCAAATAAAAACTTGCTGGTTTTGTGGCTCAGGGGACATTATGGACCTACTGATATGTGATGTTACCCCTGGAGGCCCAGCTATAAAATTCCTCTCTTTGTACTCTTTCTCTTTATTTCTCAGACCGGCCGACACTTAAGGAAAATAGAAAGAACCTACATTGAAATATTGGGGGCTGGTTCCCCCAATACCAGATGTTGCAAGTAAAACCTTTGATGTTTAAAGTTTAGTATCTGGTACATTAAAAAAATCAATAAATTTTAGATTTTTAAAAATGAACATTCCACAGAATTATAACATTAAGTACTTTTTAAAAAAATCCAAAGAAAATACTGAATAATCTGTCATCCTAATAGCTAGAAATTATTTCTATTTATTTTTATTTTCAAAGCTATACACTTTGCCCAATAAATATTAGATTTGATTTTTAAAGGCACAAATTACAAGAAAATAAATCAATTATTAGAAACTTAATTAAAAATAGTACTTTCAGAATATGCCATGGGGTCAGTACAGGTTCCAGATAATCTCCTACAATTTGTATTTCTACTCCATGAACCAAATTATTTGGTTAATTAGGGCACACCATTCCCTAACCATCCCAGGTAACTCTACACATAATAATTTGCACACAGAGCCATGGGTTGTTAGAATAATATTAACTCTATTACTTTTTAAAGTGATTGCTTGTTCTTGTTTTGTTTTTTAGCTAAAATACACCTGACATGATAAACAAAATGTGATATGTACATACCATGGAATATTATTCAGCTCTAAAAAGGAAGGAACTTCTGACACTTGCTACAAAATGGATGAACTTTGAGGATATTATGCTAAATGAAATGAGCCACACACAAAATGACAATACTGTGTAATTCCACTTATATGAGTTATCTAGAGTAGTCACATTCACAGAAACAGAAAGTAGAATGGTTGTTGCCTAGGTCTGGAGGTAAAAGGAAAAGTTGTTACTGAGTAAGTATACAGTTTCAGTTTTGCAAGATGAAAAAGTACTAGAGATTGGGTGTATATACAGTTAATAATGAACTGTATACTTAAAATGGTTAAGATAGTAACTTTTATGGTGTATGTATTTTTTGACAATTTAAAATGTTTAAATATATATATTTCCGAAAAACAGGAAAGCACACAGAGTTCTCAACTCTAGAGTTACTTGAGAAAGCACAGCAAGAGACTTTAAAGACCACATAATCTATCCCCATCCCTATCCCAAACTTACAACTAGCTACTTACAAAGACCTACCAACCAGTTACTTAGCAAACACCTGAATGTAACCTGTATTAGGGAATCCACTGGCCTCCAATCTAGAAACCAATTCTTTACACTGATTCAAAAATTTTTTTCTGGGAAGTTGCCAATTATCTGTCCTAGTTTTAATTTCTGGGATCGCTCTCTCACATGTAAGTCCTTCAAACACTCAAAGGTATCAATCATAAGAGACATATGATATGGTATTTAAGAGCTCAAGTCTTCACAATCAAACATCAAGCCAAATCCTAGCTGTATCTCTTATGAACTATGTAATCTCAAATTTCTTAATTTTATTGAGCATCAATTTCCCTATTATGAAATGGAATAATTATTCCTTTTTAGCTCATATGATTGTGATGAGAATCAAATAATATATGTCTGGTTCTTAGTGCCTGGCTTATAGTCACACAATAAATTTTAGCTTCTATTATTATCATTACCATCACTGGTGCTAGCATTGTATCTCCCAGTGCCCTCCCCTACTCTTCTCATCTCCAAGTTAAACACCTTCACCTCTTTCAACCCATTACTTGAAGTATTGTTTCAGGTGTCCTCAACATCCTGGTCATTCTCCTCTGGACACAATGTGATATGTCTGTGCTTTTTAAAGTATGGTTCTTGGAACTAGATACAATCCCATGTACAGTCTGATCAGAGAAAGGGAGGACAGAGCTATTTCCTACCTACTCCAGATAGCAAACAACAATTCAATTTCTATAACATAAGATCTTGAGAGCTTTCTTGGCATTCACATCACCTACTGATTCAATTAAAACTTCCAAGCATTTTGAACACATACTTAAGCCACCCTATAATTGTGCAATTGGATTTTTAGCACCAAGTGAAAAATTTAGCATCAACATCAAATTCAATCTTGCTAGTCAGTCTCCACCTTGCAACAAACATATCAGGCTAAAACAGCACCTTTGTCAAAGTGAAATCATTAATAAAATACTGCCCAACAAAACAGTTTAAAGGAAATTCATTTTTATCATGCTATGTACTATCACAGGCAGGGAGGAAGAGAAGCATATGCTACAGGAACTTATAAAATCTGTAAGAAATTTATAATAACAATTTGCAAGCATTCTTTGAGAAAAAAGCTGCTATCAAATTGGTCCGTTTAGCAAGATTACATGCTTCTAGTTAATGACGGCAAAAGTGGGCATTTCTGTCCCACAATCTTTCCTAAAACCAGGAAAACAAATAAAGAAAAGCTGGGCGTGGTGGCTCACGCTTGTAATCCCAGCACTTTGGGAGGCCAAGGCAGTGGATCACGAGGTCAGGAGATCGAGATCACGGTGAAACTCCGTCTCTACTAAAAATACAAAAAAAAAAAAAAATTAGCCGGGCGTGGTGGCAGGTGCCTGTAGTCCCAGCTACTCGGAGGCTGAGGCAGGAGAACGGCGTGAACCCGGGAGGCGGAGCTTGCAGTGAGCCGAGACTGCGCCACTGCACTCTAGCCTGGGCGACAGAGCGAGACTCCGTCTCAAAAAAAAAAAAAAAAAAGAAAAAGAAAAAGAAAAATAGAACACAAAATAGGAAACAGCCGCATTCCCAAACCACAATTTATGAACTAAATGCACTGAAACTTGTACTCAATTGAGAAAGCTCAGTAAGAGCAGGCAAATACATCTTGCAGATATATATTGCACATATATTGCAGATCTTCAGCAATGAGCAGAGTTCACAGAATTAATAGTCATGACAACATAACATGATGACGATGATGACAACTGGAAGTGTATTGAGTACCTACTGTCCCAGGCACTGATCTAAGCATTTTGCATATGTTAATTCATTTAATCCTCCCATCAACCTTATATGGTAGATATTATTATTATTATCTCCCATTTTGTCAACAAGAAAAATAAAATTTAAGGGGTAAAATGACTAAGATCACAGAACTAGCCAAAAGAAAAGCCAGGATTCAAACCCAGGCATCTGACTGCAGAGTCCACTTGTTGTTCTAACCAACAAGTTATACTACCTCCCTTGTTCCACAAATAGAGCCAAACCAGTAATTGCTTGCTTGGAAAGACAAAGTCTGGGGTCACAGAAGCACCAATGAGCCCAATTCAACACCACAGAGTCAAAGGGAAGTAGGACCGAATGAGGAAAAGTACAAGCTGACATCTTCACAAAAAGCACACTGTCAGGATGGCAGGTTAGAAAAGTAACTGGGCATAATCACTCTGACTGGGCCCAGTCAGGAGACAGAAGCCAAACAGCAGTTCAAAGAGGACAAGTTTAACATAAAAAAAATTCTAAGCAATGACAGGAGAGTAAACATAAAGATGAGAAGAGAACTCTAAAATGTCCCCTAGGACTAAGAGACAATATCCAAGGCAGGACAAACTTGGTATTTAAAAGGGCTCAGACCCGCTTTCACAGATCAGTCAACAAAGGTGAATTTGGAGTTCAGAGGCAGTAAATTGATAACTGGCACAACAAAGTCAGTGAAGGAAATGCCAAACCAGCAGCCTACAGTCCTGTGAAAAGCCTCCTCCTAGCCAGGATAGAGACATCCACACAGGAAGAGTGCTGGTGCGAAGCCAGCTGACTTAACAGGCCTGGATTACATTCTTGCTTCCAATGGCCCTAGATCACCCCTTTGGCAATAGCCAGGCTGTCAAACAACTGCCCCATTTAAATATAAGTAATAATCAGAAAGGAGCCATGTTTAGTACTCATTCCACAAGATACCACAAAGCTCTACAAATATTCAAGAAAGAAGTAACAACAAAACATAACAAACAATTAGCTAAAGAACAAATGCTGGACAAATCACACCACAAGGTGGAAGAAATAATGAACATATACTTCCCCATGGAGTCTGAGAAATTTAGGAAAATCGTCTTCTCTGAAATAAGCACTCAGGAAAACAATGGAAAAAATAACAAACCAATTTTAGAAAAGAAATCCTCATTGGAATCAGCTAAAGGAACAGATATTGCTGAAAACAGAGTCAGAGACATAAAAAGAATAGACTAGTGAAAATCAAGCAAAATGTAATGGCAATAACTACAGCTGGCAGTTCTGAACACTCATCCTACATTCTTCCAAGCCCTTTTAATGTCTTATGTCAGGCCAGGGGTGCTGGCTCCCGCCTGTAATCCCAGCACTTTGGGAGGCCAAGGCGAGTGGATCACTTGAGGCCAGGACTTCAAGACCAGCCTGGACAACATGGCGAGACCCCGTTTCTACTGAAAATACAAAAATTAGCCACGTGTGGTGGCAGGTGCCTGTAACCCCAGCTACTCAGGAGGCTGAGGCATTAAAATTGCTTGAACCTGGGAGGCAGAGGTTAGAGTGAGTCGAGACCATGCCACTGCACTCCAGCCTGGGCGACAGACTCAAAAAAAATTCTTATCTCAGTAAATCTTCATAACAACTATGTGAGCTAGACACATTACTGTCTTCACTTTCAAGATGAGGAAGCTGAGGCTCGTTAGTTTAAGTAATTAGTGGATGTGGTTTGGCTCTGTGTCCCCACCCAAATCTCAACTTTAATTGTACTCCCATAATTCCCATGTGTTGTAGGAGGGACCCAGTGGGAGATAATTGCATCATGAGGGCAGTTTCTCCCATACTGCTCTTATGGTAGTGAATAAGTCTCATGAGATCTGATGGTTTTACAAGGGGAACCCTGTTTCACTTGGTTCTCATTCTCTCTCTTGCCGCCACCATGTAAGATGTGCCTTTTACCTTCCACCATGATTGTGAGGCCTCCCTAGGCACATGGAACTGTAAAACCATTAAACCTCTTTCTTTTGTAAATTGCCTCGTCTCAAGTATGTCTTTATCAGCAGTGTGAAAACAGACCAATACAATGGCCCACAGTTAAACAGCAAGTGATGTAACAATTCAAAACCAGTCTGGCTTCAAAGTCTGTACAGGCTACATATGATCCCATGGAAAAAAATCAAGGCCTTTAAAAAGACTAGAAACAACGTGATAGATACTGACAACAAAAGTGAGCCAATATATGCATGACCGAAGAGGATAACAGAAAAGAAAATGGAACCAAAAGCGGTATTTTAAAGAGTTGCAAAAAAAAAAAAAACTTCCTACAATAAAGACCTAAAACTGCAGAGTAATGAGTACACAGAGTCCCCAGAAAAACTGATTCAGAAGAATCAATACTGAAAAATATCCTAGTAAAGGCACAGGACTTCAAGGACAAAGAAGGAATCCTATAAGCAGCCAGGCCAAAGGAAAAAGAATCAAGTCACTAATGACAGGAACAAAAATCAGGCAAAGATTTCTCCATAGTAACATACACTATTAAAAGATAGCAGGGCAATATCTAAAAAGTCCTCAGAGAAAGAACATGCAATTTGATGTCCAAGCATTCTGACCCAGCCATGACATCACCGAAATATAAAGACAAGCACACAAGCGCTCTGAGTTATCATACTCCTATGCTTTCTTTACATCACAGAAGACCAGGGGCCAGTTCTTGGTCAGCCTTTTGAGAGGAATAAATACTTTTATACTAATTTTTTTTTCAGATAGTGCAAAAACAAACCTCCGCTTAAGGATTACAGACTGCAAGTTTTGATTAGAGAAGTCTTTAATAATATTTTTTCTATCTATTTACAGAAAGACAATAAGAGAGAGAGAAGTAAAAGAAGTCCACCAACTTGCCTTAAGAGAAGTCCACCAACCTGCCTTAAGTCCTACTCAGGCTGAGGAGCTAGGCGTCAAATCCAGCTTCCAAGCTTAGGGCACTTAGCACTCACTCGCTTCGTTGCTACTTTCAGCCACCACCCAAATTTTTAATGAATGAAAGGTTTTCAAAGAATAAGAGAGAGGGCACTGATTTCATAACAAATCATTATAAATGAGCTTTCCACAGCTATTGCTTTTCCTCTTAGGAAGACTGAAGATGCTGCTTAAATATAATAGGATTTCCAAAATGGTAAGAGAGGAAAACACAAATAGGAAAGTGATGCAATTATACCATACCCAAATGTTTTCAGGAAATATACTAAAACATACAATATTCCATAACATATACTATACTATAGTATACACTATACTGGGCATATACTATACAATAGACTCTACTGCAACTAAAGGTAAATAATTCATATCATGGGTTAGTTTACTCAAGAGCATATAAAGACTCTGAAGTTACACAAATAAATCATAAAAAATCATTTTGCTCTGATATTCCCTCCAGTGTTTGACCTGCAAACTTTAAAATGGCCTAAGGAAAAAAAAAAAAACATAGGAGATAAGCTGTCCTACAGGCTTTATGAATGTCATATTGGCCTTCTGCTACTAATTAACCTCATTTTATGCATGTGAGCCAAACATCTTTCCTTCCTGAGCTTAGCGAAACTGCTCTTTCATAAAAACGCTGCTGAGATCTGTCAATAGCGCACTATTACATCAAGCCTTCCTTCAGGTATCACATTCATAAATGAGCACAGTGCTGATGACAACAGCCAACACTTACTGACTAACATATGTCAGAGGTTACTAGACCTCCTAAGTATATCCATCTCCTTTACTATTTCAGATAACCCTAGGAGGTAAATATGTAGTAGAATGTGTGGCATAGAGTGAATGCTCCATAATAATGTTATTGTTATAGATGAGGAAACTAAAGCTTAAAGAGATTAAGTAACTAATTAGGTAAAGACTGGATTTGAACCTGAGCCTGTCTCATGCTCTCAGCTACCACTCCATCCTGACTTCCTCAGACATGAAAACAGTAGGGATGTTGGGGCCAGCCGCAGTGGCTCACGCCTGTAATCCCAGCACTTTGGGAGGCCAAGGCAGGCGATCACCTGAGGTCGGGAGTTCCAGACCAGCCTGACCAACATGGAGAAACCCTGTCTCTCCTAAAAATACAAAATTAGCCGGGCGTTGTGGCGCATGCCTGTAATCCCAGCTACTCGGGAGGCTGAGGCAGGAGAATTGCTTGAACCCAGGAGGCGGAGGTTGCGATGAGCCAAGATCACACAATTGCACTCCAGCCTGGGCAAGAAGAGCGAAACTCCATCTCAAAAAAACAAACAAACAAACAAAAACAAACAAACAAAACAGTGGGGATGTTAACTACGAGAACATAACACAGTAGCCCAAACAGGACAGCAGTCTCAGGACCCCAATTACAGGGGAGCCAAAAAGAGCTATACAAAACAACTTGTACCTAATGCAAAAACTAAAAATAGTATTTTGGGTGGAGGGAAGAAGGGGCAAGAAGGAAACAAGGAAAAATGCAAGTGAACATTTTCTTAAAACCCACATCACATGAAAGAACATATGCCTACTATATCTGGGCCTAAAAAAGCATCAAGCATACCTCAGGGCTCAGGGCCAAGCTGCCTGCCAAACAGGCCCACGGACTAGGCTATGGGAACCCCAACCAGTTCCTACAACTAATACCCCAGGGAGTGATAACACCACAGCCTTGGGGCATAAGAACACAAAAGAGCTCAAGAGTTGCTCAAGCAAGATTTTCATGCATTCTCATTCTTAGAGAATAACAATGACCTACACTGAAATAAAAAAAAAGGACTCTAAAAGAAAAAAAAAAGAAATAAAGCTAAATGTGTCTGACATCTTATTACCCCTCTGGGAGGATATCATTCTACACAAAGGATATACAAAGTAAAAAAGTAAAAAATTAATCCTGCAGGTAAAGGGCCACATCTCTCATTTAATTCCGGTGTTATGCACACATTCCAAGGCAGATACTATCAGTGTTCCTTCCAATGTTCCAATGAGCCCATATTAAAAAAAAAAAATCTGTCTGAGGTCATGAAGTCTGGGGACAGAAATGCAAACTAATATCCAACCTAGCGTCATCCAAATGGCAAGGTTCACTTCAGGGTAGCATACTGGAAGCTCCTTGAGAACAAGGACCCTGTAATCCCCCTGCAACCTCAAACTAGCTATCCAACCAAAACCCAAATAGCCCTCTCTAGAGATAACTATGAAAGCAACTGCTTTTCCCTCTAATACAAATTATCAGCAAATAAATGTTTATAGCTTAATGCTTAAAACTTATCTAGGTAGAGCCATTAATTTTTCTAAAGCCTAATGTTTAAAATTTACTTGCGTGGAATAAATATACTTTTATTAAAATATCAAGTTTCTAACAGTACAATCCTACCCTGGAGGTTTAGCAGGAAAAAAAAAGAAAAGGAAAAAAAACTTGGAGCTGCTGCCCGAAGTACTGAATCAGCTCTGGAAGTTGTCATCACCCCTAATGCTGCCTTAAAGAAGATTCCATACATTATCTTCAATTTATAGGTGCCAAATCATTTCCCATGCTTAATGTCGGCAGCTGGAGACTGACCAAGTGGAATCAAAAGCTCAGGATTTAGAGTGAAAAGACCCCTGACGTTCAAGGCCGAGCTTTCCCAATACTTGTGAGATGCTGGACAATTCAATTAGCCAAATAACTCTCATTTTCTCTTCTGTAAACTAGGAAGGGACGTAAATACCTGTCCCACCTGCCTCATGGATGCGTCGTTGCTGTCATTAGGTGAAAGGAATGATCCACAGAGGGCCACTCGCCTTCCCGCCGCCCCCGCCCAGGTCCGGCCAAGACAGAAGGCGCCGGAGTCCCCGCGGTGCCTGGTCCGCGGCGCTCGGGAAGGATGCTCCTCTCGCCAGCCTCCCCTCGGGACAGCGGCGACCGGCGTTCTGACACTCCCCGCCGCAACACCTGCTCGGCGCCCTCTCCCCCCGCGTCTCCGGGTTCGCCCCGCGCCCGCGACCCCTGCCCCGCTGGGAGCCCCTCTCGCCCTCTGGTGGCACAGGGACCCCAGCCCCAAGGGACTGCACCCTCCTCGCCACCGGGCGTCTGCAGCTGAGTCTGCGTTGAGGCCAGGGCCCGACCGGCCTCGCCCCCGGAGTCTCGCCTCCCCTTATTCCAACACCGGCGGGGACAGGGTGGTCGCAAGGCTGCGACTCCTTACCCGGCAGCTTGAGCGCCCTGGACAGCACGGTCGCCATGGCGGAGGCCCCGGTGCGCGTGCGCGCGCCCGCGTTCTGCCGGGAAGTGTAGTTCCGGGCGGGCGGTGCGTGGGGCTGGGACCGGGAAAGGTGGGACCCGCTTGCTGGAGACAGAGCCGCGGGAGGCCAAGCCAGAGTACACGCCCCGCAGGCTTTTCTCCCACCCTACCTATGCAGGTCACCTCACCACTCTGAGTCTCACTTGCCTCGTCAGTGAAATGGGGAGAAAATACCCCGTAAGCTTGCAGTGAAAATGATTCGAACGAGATATTTAAGGAGGTGTGGATTGTGCAATGTGCATGGGCTTTGTAATCAGGCAAACTGGATTTGAATCCTGCCTGAATCACTTACTAGCTGGGCCATCTTGGGCAAGTCCCTTGGGGCGTCTGAGCTGCAGCTGCTTTTTTTTAATTAAAGACATACTACCTACTTCACAAGCTTGCAGTGAGAATTAAATGATATGACCTGTTTAAAACACACAGCACACAGTAGGCACCTAGTAAGAGTGTTTCTGTTATGCTTCTTAGGTAGAAGTTGAAGTTTCCTGGAGCTCGAACCCTCCCAGTTCTTTACAGCTGTCTACTCAGCACGCTACGCTGCAGCTTCTAGTTGAAGGGTGTAGAAGGAGGAACTGACTGTGTACACACATCCAATAGATGCAGCATCTCCAGCTCCTCAGATTTCAACGCTTGACCTTTAAGGCATCTGCACGCTCCCCATAATCACCCCAGCTTTGCCCGAATGATTTTTTGCGGAGAGGCTGATGCCCAGGAATTCCTCCTTCCTTGGCTCCCTGAGCTTTGCCCCCTTTGTCTTCCTTGTCCCTCTGGAAATCTCTTTCATCCCTCCACAACTTTTTTCCATTTTAACATAGGAACTGCAGCTTAGAATAGTATTTCTCAAATTTAATGTACTTTTTTTTCAATTAAAGAAAAACATTCAAAGCAGCTGCCAAATGAATCAGCCTCCTTGCCTTTTACATAGAGAATACCTGTGAGTTCCTCTCTAGCTACCGAGTGGAATGTGAATACTTCTGCTGCCCAAACACCCACTGAGGTCACTGTGGAAAATGCAGACACCCAGGCCCTCTCTGACTTCTGAACTTGGCTTGCCTCAGGATCAGGCACAGTGGTGTAGAAGGGAGAACTGACTTGCTTCTTTCCCACACGCAAGTGATCAGCATTTTAGTGCAGGAATGCTAATACTATGTTATCTTAGAACTGGAACAGATCCTAGAGGCTATCTAGTCCCACTGTCCTTGTTTTGTTTAAAAGAAAGCTGAGAAATAGAAAGGTAATGTAACTTCTGAGTGTCACAATAAAAGCTCCAAGATACATCTCATTTGCAGGCTGCCTAATTCCCGTGAGAAACTGCAGACAGGACTATCCTGTGGGAGTAATCTGAGAGTCTCCAGCAATCAGTCTCACCTCCTTTCTTCCCACGGAAAAAAAAATGTCATTGTCTCTGATAGAGCACAGGCTGTGGAGCCAGGAGCCAGGCCTCCCGAGATCAAATCCTGACTCCATCATTTCCTAGATGCCCGGCAGAGGATTAGTTGCTTAATTTGTCCCCACCTCAATTTTCTCATCTGCAAAATGGGGACAAAACAGTTCCTAGTTTATAGTTCTCCTGAGAATTAAATGTATACGTAGAAAGCACTTACAACAGTGCCCGGCACTTAGTGTTTTCTAAGTATTCACTCTTCTTTTATCAATAATTTCTTAATGTTTTAACAATTTAAAATTTGTAACTTAATAACAAATAATACATTTCGTAGTAATTGAATGGTTTCGTAATGTATTTATTTATTAATTCTTTCAGCATTCTACAATACCCAAAATTTCTACTGCTTGCCACATGTCTGGAAGCATGATTAAAAAACACATTTTACATCTATGTAGGTCATCTAAGAGGAGCAACACTACAAGTCACAATGAGCCAGTAGTAGCTTGCCTGGTATCAGTTTAAATGGAACACATTCCTGAAATATGAAGACTGAGAAAAATAACCTGTGAATGTGACAGGGATGTAGAAAAATGTTCATTTTAGTTGCAGAACAAGAACTTGAGTTTCTAGGAGAAAGTTTGGGTGGAAAGGAATAGCCAAGTCACACAGGATAGGAAGAAAGAAGAAAAATCTGTCTCCTTTTCTTAGTAAAAAGGTATATTCCTGGAGAGTAACTTCTTCTCTGATATAAAGAAAATAAAGATGTATAATTTAAAGTTTTATTTAAAAATTTTGCCTCAGGACCAGGCACAGTGGCTTGTGCCTGCAATCCCAGCACTTTGAGAGGCTGAGGCGGGAGGATTACTAGAGTTGAGGAGTTGGAAGCTGCAGTGAACTGTGATTGAACCACTGCACTCCAACCTGAGCAACAGGATGAGACCCCTGTCTCAAAACAAAACAAAAAAAACTTTGCTTCAAACTGTGTAGCTACCCAAAGTGCCCATGTGCATGCACACACTTACATGTGTACATATAAACATGTGTCAGTGTACACACATCCAATAGATGCAGCATCTCCAGCTCCTCAGATTTCAATGCTTGACCTTTAAGGCATCTGCACGCTCCCCATAATCACCCCAGCTTTGCCCGAATGATTTTTGCGGAGAGGCCGATGCCCAGGAATTCCTCCTTCCTTGGCTCCCTGAGCTTTGCCCCCTTTGTCTTCCTTGTCCCTCTGGAAATCTCCTTCATCCCTCCACAACTTTTTTCCATTTTAACATAGGAACTGCAGCTCAGAATAGTATTTCTCAAATTTAATGTACTTTTTTTTCAATTAAAGAAAAAAATTCAAAGCAGCTGCCAAATGAATCAGGATCCTTGCCTTTTACATAGAGAATACCTGTGAGTTACTTTCTAGCTACCTAGTGGAATGTGAATACCTTTGTTGCCCAAACACCCACTGAGGTCACCGTGCAAAATGCAAACACCCAGGCCCTCCCTGACTTCTGAACTTGGCTTGCCTCCCTGACAAGTACAAGAGTGACAGGGGCAGGATGCCTATGAACAGCCTAACCTGCCTGGCGGCCGTGCCTTCTTGAAGAAATTACTTTTCTGAAAAATCACAACTGAAGTCAGAAAATCAGCTTCTATTTTTCCTACATTGATCTACAGTGAGAATGTTCTTCCCCAACCTTCTCAAGTTCCCATAACTCATAGAGGGAACCTATATTGCTGGTTATTACCTTTGTAATACTCCAAGCACTGCTCAAAATCTCTAAGTGTCCTGCATGGACTTCTGATCAAATCTGGCCCTCTAATGCTTGCCTTCCCCTGGGCAGCGTGGCCACTTCTGCTGGTCCTGACTACCCCCACTAGGTTTCACCACCTCCTCTTGGAACCAATGCCGCCGTATCTACCAGCAGCCGCCTCCCTTCCCCCTTGGTTCCACTGCGCTGCCAGGCCCCTCAAAAACTGCCTCCTCTCAAAAACTGCTGCCTCTTCCTGTATCTCCCACTAAATGCCACCTCGTATTTTAGTGCTCCTAAAATGTCAGAGCTGTGAAGGGCAAAGGAAACTAGGGAATACTGCCTCTCTCTCCTTTTTATGTTACACTTTATTAGGAAATTGCCAGTGCTATGCTGCTACTCCTTCAGGTCGAATGCAGTATTTTCGTTAGACAGAGCTTCTATTTTTACTTAGCGGGTCAACCAGAGCAAGATAATTGCCGTAACAAACAACCTCAAGATTTCAGTGATTTTAGAGTGTAAAAGTTTATTTCTGCCAATGTCACAGTCAAGGTGGGGGTGCAAGTAGACTGCACTGGGGCTGTATTCCTCCCAGCCATTCAGGGACCCGGGCCCTTCTGTCTCCAGCTGCTTCATCCTTAGGGCCTCGGAGGCCTCCACTGGATCGTTTGCATCCCAGATCATGCAGGAAGTTTTATGGGCCAGGCCTGGAGCTGGTGTACGTGACTTCTGCCCACATTTATTAAGCTAGAACTCAGACAGAGAATATGTGTGCCGGGAAGAATATGAGCCCAGGAAGAAAAGGAGACGAGTTTGGGGAGCATCTAGCCAGTGTCTGTGACACTGGTCACCCCATGCTTTTGTAAATTACAGACCTGAGTTCTTGAGTTACTGATGGTGGGAAAGGGTTCAGGCGCTGCTCTCCTTAGGACTGCCTTTCTCCTGTAGGGATTAAGGCTTTGTTCCTGAGCTAAGTTTCTTGTAATGACTTATGGGTCTAAGCTGAAGCTCTCCCAGGAGGCTCCTCACTCCCTCTGCAGAGAGATTTCTGGAAGCCATTCCTACATCTATCAGCAGAGGATAGACAAATCTGAACTCCACTGACTTATCTGAAGCTGAGGGTAGTACCCTCTGCTACACTGGTGCCAACTGTAGCCAAGCCTCTGCTATACTTCCTGACAAGAGTCAGGAAGCAGTAATTAGTATGAGATTAAAAAGCAAAAAGAAAATGTCATAGCAAATAGCAATGAGGGCAGTGAGATTGAGAAAAGCGAAAGAGGTGCACAGCAGAGGACATTTGGGGGTTAAATGCAGATATCAAGGAGCTTGTGAAATCAGTCTTGCGTGGGGATCAGGAAGTTTGAAACGCATGTGTACCGGTGGCATACTCACTTCTCTTCACAGAGAACTGAACTCTGCCCAGGAGTTACATGGCTTGTCATGAAAACAAACAGGTTTATGTTCCCAGAATGTCCTTTGATAAAACACAAGGGCTCATCTCACTCAGATCATACAGACTTCCAGCCTATAAAACTTTCTAGAATCTAGACTATAAAATGCTTTGTGGGCCCTGAAATTTAAACAAAGGCTTCTTCTTAAAAAGCCTCTGGCTGGAACATATGTTTGAGAACAGTGTAATTAAGGACAGACACACCCAAGCCAAACGAGCTCTTGGTCCTCCCATCCCTCACTCTAGCATGTTCATGTGGACCGAAGGACCTGTAGTAGCAGTGTAGATGGTAACAGCCCCCATTCACTGAGCACTCATCACCTAGAAGAGAAGACAGTGTTTTGGAGCCTTGCCAGTCTTGATCAGCCCCTTCACTGGCTTCCAAAAAAAAATTGCAATGGGCCAAGCATATTGTGACTTGGGGAGTTTTCCTGAAGATTCAAGGGGCAAGGGAGAGGGATCAAGGCACGTAGCATTCCCCCCACCCCCGCCCCCCCAAAAAAGCTCTGTTAGATGCATCTCTTCTCCCAGGTCTCTGCTCTTGGCCTCATCACTTCATCTTCCCCACCACTAAGACCTCTTGGGTCAGTTCCACTCTCAGGCTTTCTCCTCCTCCCTTATTTTCTGCCTTCTGCTGCCGTTAGCTTCAACATGAGGCTATAGTCTCACCTCCATCCTATGGGCAGAACCTTTCCATGGAAGGTAAACTCAGATGGATAAAGCCATTTGCCCAAAGTTACACAATTCCCAAGGACTTGAAGAAGGATTCGAATGCAGGTTTTTCTGTCTTTTAATCACAAGCAGTGACGTCAGATGCATGGCATGTGTGCTCCAATTTGTCTTTTGTGCTTCCAGGGCACATGCCAATCACCACACTCTGACAGTGGGCCCAGACATAGCTTCAGAATCCCTCACTCCACTATCCAGGGGGCCACTACCTATCAATTGGATTCAGCTCAAAAATTGAAAACTATTTGTAATCCCTGCCTCACTTATAGCATTGTAACCAAACTGTAAACTCCTTTATGACAGTACTTGATTCATGACAGATTTCAGTGTTGAATGTAGCTGATATTTGGCCAACATTTGTTCTCATTGGTTGGGAGTGCTAGCTGATTAGTCAGACGTGTTCTGGTTAGTCAGGACCTATGCAGTACTGTGTTTTTCTTTTCTTCTTTTTTTTTTTTAATATAACCAAGATTTTTTTCTTTTTTGAGACAAGGTCTTGTTCCGTAGTGTTTTTCATGTTTAGATCACATCCCTGTTGAGTCTTCTCAGTTCTGCATGTCTAGCAGCTCACTGGTTAACTCCTAAGTAATCCTCTAAAAGTCAGTAAATCAGGTTACCACTGGCTATGTGACTGAAGTTCTTGGAACACTTCATTTTTCTGCACATCTTAAAGTATGTATTATAGGCAGCTGTGTGTTGTAATATGAATATATATACCATATTAAATTTGAATATCTAATATTAAATTTGAATATATGTCTATTATATTAAAACTCTCATACTAAATGTTGAGTTCTTAAAGAATGGAAGTGAAATTTTGTATCTTTTTAGCCCTACATAATGCAAAGCATATGGCCCCAGATGTGTATTGGATAAATGTGAATGTAAGAATCAATAGCCATCACATTATGAGAAAAGAATAAAATCAATTTAGGAAAAAAAGAGGGGGAGGACCTTATTCATTTTATTTATTTATTTATTTTGAGACAAGGTCTGGCTCTGTTGCCCAGGCTGGAGTGCGGTGGCACAATCTCAGCCCACTGCAACCTCTGCTCCCCAGGCTCAAGCAATCCTTCCCACTTCAGCCTCCCGAGTGCTGGGACTATAGGTAGGCACCACCACACCCGGCTAATTTTTGTATTTTTTTGTAGAGATGGGGGTTTTGCCATGTTGCCCATGGTGGTCTTGAACTTGCGAGCTCAAGTGATCTGCCCACCTTGGCCTCCCAAAGTGCTAGAATTACAAGCGTTAGCCACCTTGCCCAGCTGGACTTTATAATTAATAAAACTTTTTTCCTACGCTCATATTCCCTGCTTTGGATAATGCAAATATTCTCATGTTCTTTCACCACTCTTCTCCATACCAACGTCATAGTCCAAGCACCCAGGCTGCATGACTTGGGGAAACGCCGTCCCTCTGCCTGTGAATCTCAGCAGTGTGCACATGCTCCACGTATGCCTCGTGGCTGTCACTTCTCCCTATCCCTCCTGTTAGGTGGACTCAGCATTTCTAGTAATTACCTCTGCCCATTTCATCTCTGCACATCTGTAAAGAATTATAAGGCCGGGTGCGGTGGCTCACGCCTGTAATCCCAGCACTTTGGGAGGCTGAGGCGGGCAGATCACCTGAGATCAGGAGTTCAAGACCAGCCTGGCCAACACGGTGAAACCCCATCTCTACTAAAAATACAAAATTAGCTGGGCATGGTGGCACACGCCTGTAATCCCAGATACTCGGGGGCCGAAGCAGGAGCATCACTTGAACCCAAGAGGAGGAAGTTGCAGTGAGCCGAGATCGCCCCATTGCACTCCAGCCTGGGCAAAAAGAGTGAAACTCCATCTCAAAACAAAACAAAAAAAGGAATGGTAACACAAAATAGGAAAAGTTGACACTTAGTATCAAGTTACTGCTCTTGGAGTCCACTGACTATAGCCTTCTCATGAGGCCATTCCTAGCCAATGCTTTCAGGGAGCTGGATATAAAATAGTAAACAAATCGTGTAAGCTCCTTCAAAGGCCTTGCAATCTAGGGGAGAGACAGACATTAAGCAAGCAATAAATAAATATATCATTACAAAGTGTGGCAAGCACAATGAAGGAAAAGAACCTAGTACTGTGAGAAAGAATCACGGGGACATCATAGATTAGTTTGGGGAGTGAGGAAATGAATGGCTCTCTGAGAAACCGATACTTAAGCTGACGCCTGAAGAATGGGTAGACGTTGTTCACGTAAAGGCTGAAGAACAGGACATGTAAAGGTCGAGTCAGAAAAAAGCTTCGTTCAGCCGGGCACGGTGGCTCACGCCTGTAATCCCAGCACTTTGGAAGGCCGAAGCGGGCGGATCACTTGAGATCAGGAGTTCGAGACCAGCCTGGCCAACATGGTGAAACCCTGTGCCTACTAAAAATAAAAAAAATTAGCCAGGCGTGGTGGCACATGCCTGTAATCCCAGCTACTCAGGAGGCTGAGGCACAAGAATTGCTTGAACCTGGGAGGCAGAGGTTGCAGTGAGCCAAGACTCTACCACTGCACTCCAGCCTGGGTGACAGAGACTCCATCTCAAAAAAAAAAGAAAGAAAGACAAAAGCTTGATTCTGTGGAGGAAACCAGTGTGCCTGAGGATAGTTTCAATGTGAGAAGCAAGAGGCAGACAGGAACCTGATCATGCAGGTGCCTTGACACTGAAGGACTTTAATTAGCAAAGTTGATGTGATCCAACTGGCTGCTATGCAGGGAATAAACTGGAGGAGAACAAGAATGGAGACAGGAAGACCAGCTAGTTACAAGCAAAAGGTCCTGGTGGTGGATTCAGTTACTTATGCTTTGTCTCCCAGACACAACGTGTGCACAAATTCTCACTTTTCACCTGTTTTCTTGTTCTGACAAGAAAGAAAATATGGGTCCTGTTTATTTTTCTCTTATTACACAAACTATTAAGACTAACAGAAGTCCTGTTTCTTCTCCTGCAAGCCTGACTGCAAATGAGACAGTCACCCATACCCACCCTGACACATTCCTGCCACCCCAGCAGCTGGTCTTCCTGCAGCCTCCGTCAGCTTTCACCTGGGGACTGAACCAAATTGTATAGACACCGAGGCTTCCTGGCTGTCTTCTCCCCTGAGAGATGCCACGGCTATCTAGAACCATTGCATTAGGTGACAGCCCAATACATAGTATATGGAAATAAACTCCCTCTAAATTGAGCTATCATGAAGGGAAGGTAAACAGCCATCAGTTGAGATATACTATATAAAAGTAAATTATCAGTCAGCTGTGGTGGCTGACACCTATAATCCCAGCACTCTGAGAGGCTGAGATGGGAGGATCGCTTGAGGCCAGAAGTTCAACACCAGCCTGGAAAACATAGGGAGATTTCCATCTCTACAAAAAATTTAAAAATTAGCTGGGCATGGTAGTACACACCTGTAGCCCCAGGCTGAGGCAGGAGAATTGATTGAGCCCGGGAGGTCAAGGCTGCAGTGAGCCATGATTGCACCACTGCACTCCAGCCTGGGCAACAGAGCAAGAACCCGTCTCAAAATAAATAATAAATAAATAGGCCAGGCGCGATGGCTCATGCCTATAATCCCAGCACTTTGGGAGGCCAAGGCAGGTGGATCATTTGAGATCAGGAGTTGGAGACCAGCCTGGCCAACATGGTGAAACCCTGTCTCTACTAAAAATACAAAAATTAACTGGGCATGATGGCGGGTGCCTGTAATCCCAGCTACTTGGAAGGCTGAGATAGGAGAATTGCTTGAGTACAGGAGGTGAAGGTTGCAGTGAGCCGAGATCGTGCCACTGCACTCCAGCCTGGGCCACAGAGGAAGAATCCGTCTCAAAAAATAATAAAGAAAGAAAGAAATATAAAAATAAATTCTCCCTAACACACAGTCATGCTAAATACTATCCATAGTCTCACTCCTACACAGTTAACACTTTCAGCTTTCTTTATTTGAAGCACATTGTTTAATGTAATTTTATGACTGACCTAAGAATTACTTTTTTTTTTTTTTTTTTTGAGACGGAGTCTCGCTCTGTCGCCCAGGCTGGAGTGCAGTGGCACCATGTCGGCTCACTGCAAGCTCCACCTTCCAGGTTCACGCCATTCTCCTGCCTCAGCCTCCCAAGTAACTGGGACTACAGGCACCTGCCACCACACCCAGCTAATTTTTTGTATTTTTAGTAGAGACAGGATTTCACCATGTTAGCCAGCATGGTCTCGATCTCCTGACCTCGTGTTCTGCCCACCTCAGCCTCCCAAAGTGCTGGGATTACAGGCATGAGCCATCGCACCCAGCCAAGAAATACTTCTTAAGTATTTTTTATTATAATCTTGCCTCCAAGATAATCTAATAAAACCTGATCATCTTTAACTTCTGGCCGCTTTCTGGGTTTGGAAGCAAGCTTGGTTTGTCAACCTGGGGTTTCATGTGAGGCTTAATTTCTCTCTAGGATGACATTTGAGGGTTTTTTGTATTTGTTTTGTTTTGGTTGTTGTTGTTGTTTGTTTTTGAGATGGGGTTTAATTATGTTGCCCAGGCTGGAGTGCAGTGGCACGATCACAGCTCACTGCAGCCTCGACCTTCCTGGCTCAAGCAATTCTCCCGCCTCAGCCTCCCAAGTAGCTGGGACTACAAGTGTGAGCCACCACGTCTGACCCAGTTGAGGTTCTGAGAGGAATAATCACAATGGCAGAGCTAAAAGTATGCATGTAACCACAGACTAAAGAGAGTTGTGAGACAAATAAATCTACTGTACCTTTGCCACTGCAAATATTTTTATTTCTTCTTTTATGTTTTATTCCTTCCAAGAGTTTATCTTTAAGGAACTAAAGGCTCTGGAAAATTTTTCAAGGACCTCTGTACAAAAAGCTACTTTTTACTTGTGCAGTTCATAAAATCTCACTCACTTCTTTTTCTTCTTTCTTACCATAAATATTCTCCTTTTATATTTTAGTCTTCAAGATCTGGGAATTTTATTCTTTAATCAAATGATTAATTTTTGGTCTCTTACCCCAGCCTTAATGACCAAAGGAGGATTGTTTAGATTTTGCTGAAAGGTATTTCCTAACACAAATCATTTTCTTTCTTTCTCTGACTCAGTTTTTAAAACCCTAGTTTTATTCTTCTCCTGAGAGGTTTTGCATGAAGCTAATCTTTTTTCCCCTTCCGCAATCTTAAAGAGCAACACTGGTCTGATTTGAAGAGACATTTTGTGATAAATTTTTCCCCATCATTTTTTAGGGGAACACTTATTCCCCAACCCTCAGATTCCCATGTGGAGGAGTTTTCACTAGAGCATCTTGTGAGTCTTCTGACTAGTGTTCAAAGGAAGGAAGAAAGTCATGCTTAGCATAGCTGCTTCCCCTTGAGATTCATTCATTGATTCATTTTTCAAATTATTCAGGCTGAGCGCAGTGGCTCACGCCTGTAATCCCAGCACTTTGGGAGGCCAAGGCAGGCAGATCACTTGAGGCCAGGAGTTTGAGACCAGCCTAGTCAATGTGGTGAAACCCCATCCCTACTAAAAATACAAAAATTAGTCAGGCATGGTGGCGTGCACCTGTAATCCCAGCTATTCAGGAGGCTGAAGCAGAAGAATTGGTCAAACCCGGGACGCAGAGGTTGTAGAGAGCACCACTGCACTCCAGCCTGGGCAACAGAGTGAGTGACACTCCATCTCTAAAATAAAATCATATAATATAAAAAATAAAATTATTTATTCAACAAATATTTGAGCGGTCATTACTGGAAGGCCCTGTTCTAGATGCTGGGGATGTCAGACCAGACAAAACAGACAAAAGTCCTTGTCCACATCATGTATGTTTGTGGGAGCTATGAGGTCAAGCAGAGGAGAAGGGAAATAGTTAAGTAAAATATATGCTGTGTCAGATGGTGATAAGTATTACAGAAAAATAGAATAGAGAAGGGGAGATGCAATGCGGAAGTTGCAGGGAGTGGTGGGCAGATGTCCAGTTTTAAATAGGATGGTTAGGGAATGCTTCAGTAAGAGGATGATGTTGGAAGAAAGATCTAATAGAGGCATCATGAATAACAAGAACTTGGAGGCAGAAGCATACCTGTTCTGTTTGAAGACCAGCCAAAAGGTTGCCAGAAAGGATAGTTCTTCTTTTTTTTTTTTTTTTCCTTTTTTTTCTGAGACAGAGTCTCACTCTGTTTTCCCATGCTGGAGTGTGGTGGTGCTATCTCCGCTCACTGCAACCTCCAACTACCAGGTTCAAGAGATTCTCCTGCCTCAGCCTCCCGAGTAACTGGGATTACAGGCACCCACCACCACACCTGGCTAATTTTTGTATTTTTGTATTTTTAGTAGAGATGAGGTTTCACCACGTTGGCCTGGCTGGTCTCAAACTTCTGGCCTCAAGTGATCCACCCGCCTTGGCCTCCCAAAGTGCTGGGATTACAGGTGGGAGCCACCACGCCCAGCCAGGAAAGGATGGTTCTAGGGAGAGATTAGAGATCAGATGAGGTCAGATATGGCCAGAGTAGGAACAGATTCTGTAGACTTGTTAGGGAAAAGTAAAGACTTTGGCTTTTAGTCTAGATTAAATAGGCAGACTTTGAAAGCTTTGAGGTACAGAAGTGTTTCTTTGACTTAGATTTTAAAAGTGTCCCTTGAGATCACTTTGCTGTTTTGAGAACAGACTGCGGGGGTACTGGGAGTGATAAATCACTTTTGACTATTACAATGACCCAAGCCAGAACTGATGGTGGTTTAGACTAGAGTAGTATCTTTGAGGGTGGGGAGAAGTGGTAGGATTCTTAACTTAATTTGAAGGTAGAGCCCACAGGATTTGTTGAAGAACTGAATGTATGGCATGAGAGAAAAAGGTGTCAGGGACCGTGGTGAGTCTTTTGGCCTAGCAACCAGAAGACTAGAGAAGGGGAAAACAGAGAGAGGAGTGGCATGGGAAGCAGACATCAGGGGTTGGTTTTGGATGTGTCAAATTCAACATCCAACTGGGCATGCAAGTGGAAATGTTGACTAGGCAGTTGCATGTATGAATCTCAGGAGTTCAGGGAGAAGTGCTAGGTAGAGATATAAATTGGGTAGTCATTTGGTAGATTTGATAGTAAATTCGGTAGCTAATGCACATAACCCATATTTAAAGTTGGGAAATGGAATAATATCACAAAAAGCATGTGTGGTGCAGGAGGGGAGGGCAGAGTGAACGCTGCAGCATTTCACCATTCACAGTTCAGGGAGAAGAGGAGAAAACAGCCAGAGAAAGCAGCAGGCATAGCCAGTACGATCAGAGGATAACCAGGAGAGTTTGGTGTCCCTGAAACCAAGCAAAAAAAGTGTTTTTGGGAAAAGCATAGTCAATTATTTTAAATGCCACAGAGAGATCAAGGAAGAAAAAGGTTGAAGAGTAACGTGCCTGCCTGCAGAGAGCACACATTTTGTTCTACTCTGCTGTGGTTTAAGGGTCTGCAGTTGTCCCGCTGTGCTAGCCAGGGTACACCTCTCTAATTCAAAGAAAGAATTTGCAAGCCCCTTTTACAACAGATCTAAGCCATGTCATTCAGGGTAGCTTTCTTTCAATAGTGAAGCTGATATTTTATCTCCATCTGTCCATCTCTTCAGTCTATTCACAGATCAATCAGAGCTATGCAGAGAAGATGGGTATTAATTTACTGAGTCCCCTGAACCTTCAGTAATCGTAAGTATTCCTTTTATTTATCTCTGCTTAGTAGATGTGAAGTTTTGTTCTCTTACACAGTAGATTTTCTCAGTAGTATTATCTTATCTACTTCTTGCTCTATCTTAGAGAGATTCTCTCTAAGGCAACTTTCTTCTTCTCTAGTCAAGCTTTTAACATCTATTATGAGAGTCTTTGCAGATGTCCCTACGGAGGATTGGAGAGAGGCCCTAATCCATCCCTGTAGTGACTCTTTCTCCTTCTGGGAAGCAGATGGGATTGACAGACCGTTACTAATTATTGTTCTTAAACAAGGCACTGCAAGATTTATAAACCTCTTCCCAAAAGCCAGGCTGCACATCTGACACAAAGAGGAAAATGTCGACTTTTTTTTTTTTTTAACAACTTCACCATGAGGAGTCCCTCTTTGCTGAGAAATTGTGCTTTGTATTTTTTCCTGTTTCTAAGAGGACAGGCATACACTTGTCCTTCGGTGAACCAAATGAAGTAGAGGATAAGATGTGATATCCGTAAGCCCACAGGATCTGCTCTGAACAAAGTAATATATTTGAAGCGAAAAGCAATCCTTCTTGAAATAGTCACGAGGTCGTGCCTGCAGACACTTAATTGCAAGGGGTCGGCAACCTGTCTTTCATCCATGTCCTGAAGAACAAAGACACACTACACGTGAGCCAAAGACCACTGGAAACTTCAAAAAGGCCTCTTCAGGCAGAGGACAGGAGCCACGAGGGTCATACTTGGTACTGTATGATGAGGATAAAGGTGATAAGAAATTCTCTAATGGCCTCTGTCCCTCCGTGTCTGAAATTTCTATCTCAAGATCAAAAGAACCAAGGTACAGCCTAGGTAAGAAAGGGCTCTTGTCCTAATTTTGGAAGAGCCTAAAAATGAAACCCAGGAGAATTTCTTAGAGAGATGATATTGCCTGGAGTTACCTTTCCATGAAATTAGACATTTCATTTTCATTCTTTCTTTTACCCTGGAGTTAAAGACTTGTTTGGTTTTTTGGCTGTTTGTTTGTTCTGCCTTGTCAATACCTTAAAGATTTTTAAGTAGGATTCTTAGAGAGATTCACATGAAGCTATTTTCTTATTACCATCACAAATACTTTATTTTCATCCTACCCCCCATCACCCTCCACCTCAAAAATATGAGATTTTATTCTTTTATTCAGGAGATTGTGCATAAAGTTACTCATTTCAGTGAGAAAAAAAATTTTATTTCTGTATTTCTTTTTATGCCTTGGCCTGAAAGTCATGAAACTCTGTTGTCTTATTCCAGAGATTTTATTTACCTAAAGCTACTCCCTCCTTCACTAATAGAGGTTCTAAGACAAATAGATTTCTCATAAAGAACTTTCATGTGACCTAAACTTGTTCTTTAAGACTACAAATTTTTTTCTCAGCTGTAAAAACTTATAATTGAGTTTTCTTATTGAGAAAATCTGTATACATCTTTTCTCTTTCACCTTGAAACGGGGGCTAAAATATTAGACACTGAAGAATTGTATTACCCTTTAGTTTCCTATTACATAATTCTTTCCAAGTAGAATAACAATTTAACTTTCAATCTATCTTCCATTACATCATTACTCAGGTTTTAAAATATTCATCTCATTGGTGATCTATCATCTCTCCCAGTTTCTGGTACTCAAAAAACTACATGTTCTTCAGTTTTAATTTAAGTGAAAAATGAAGGAGAAAATTTGGTAAACATTTAGTTTAATATGGAATAAGAAACAAAAAAACTTCTTTACTCCTAAATACAATGTATTTGCCAGAGGTATTGTTCACCTACCAACTTTAATTTCATGCCTTCCCAGTAAATCCAGAATGACAATTTCAGAGTGAAGATCAAGCAGTACAGCCCTCACAAAAAAGGGGCCCTAATTCTGAGCATTATGCCTCAGAGAATGCCACGCTATGGGGTGTCTTCCTTGAAATCTAAGTCCCCTCCAGTGGCTGCAATGCCAATTGACTGAAGCATGCCCCTACTATTCCCTGTTTCTCTCCTTGGGGAACCTGCCCCAACCACATGCTGGTGAATTTAGCCATGCATTTGAAACCAAACTGTTTCTATTGATGAGGCTGTACTAGAAACACTTCCCCAGGTCTTCCCCCATCCCTGCCATCTTCCCACCCCACATAGCCACCCCACCTCACCCCTACCCACGTCCCATTTCAGCCCTGCTGAAAGGGATTTGTGTGTATGTGTGGTTGTTTCTTTTAATAACATTTTATCTCAATGTTGGAAGGGATCTCAGAGGTCTGCAAATCTAATCCCCAGCGAGTAGCAACTGCTTCTTTAATCTTCAGTCATGTTATCTCTGCTGGGACATTCTCAGCTCCCCCGAGCTCAGGGCACGTGGCAGATAGCCACGTTGTAGGGCTTGGAGACTACACCTGTGACTGCCTCCAGGAGAACTGATGCTGTCTTCTGAAGCCAGAGGGAGCAAGGCCAAATCCCTGCTCCATACATCAACCCTGAAAATGCCTGAAATATTGATGCAGGGTTCTTAGGAAATTTTGCTTGTGGTTGTTTTCTTCTTTTTATCAAAAATACAGCCTGGACAGCATGGCAAGACCCCATCTCTACAAAAGAAAAAAATTAGCCAGACATGGTGTGGCACATGTCTGTGATCGTAGCTACTCAGGAGGCTGAGGTGGGAGAATTGCTTGAGATGGGAGGTTGAGGCTGCAGTGAGCTATGATCACACCCCTGCACTCCAACCTGAGCGACTCCAGCCTGAGCAAGACTCTGTCTCAAGACAAAAAAGAAATTCCCCTTCCCTTTGCCATAAGTACATGAAGTTTTGTCATTTTACTGCAAAAGGTTTTCCTTTGAGGCTAATATTTACTTCTGCAATCAAGCCTTACCTTCCCTAGAGAGGTATTTCTTTATGGAGTTAATTCCTCCTGCCTCTCACAAATGTTTTCTCTCTCACTGCATGGGCTTTAAGTCTTTAAAGACCTTAGATATGGACTCTAAAAGCTGAGAAAACTTCCATTTCCACTAGTAGAGGCTTAAAGACCAAGAATGGCAATTTTCATTATTTTTCTATAGCTATTTCGTCATGAAAGAAATGGCTATTTTTAGAGAAGTGAATGTACTGGGGGTTACTTCAACCTATCTCATCACAGAACTCACTTGTTGTTTTTCTACGTTGGTTGGCCTGAAAAACCTGAAGTGTGTTCTCATTTCTAAGAATGAAGCTATTTTCTTCCTTACAAGGCCAACCTTAAATAACAGTAAACATTTTAAAGAAAGGATTTTTGCATGAAGTTTTTCTGCCTGTCTCATATAATTGCTTTCAAATTCTCTTTTTGACCTTAATTTTAATCCTCCATCTCTGTTCTCTTGTCTGATAAATTTTTGAATATATTTTCCTCCACTCACCAGTCTTAAAGACCAGGCATTCAAGAGTTTATTGGCTTCTGTTACGAATGTATTCCTTTTTACACCTTAGCCTTACAGATCTGTGGATTTCTTCTCTCTTTTAGTGAATGTGCAAAAAATACAAACTGGCAACATAGAAAAGAAGTGATACAACTGGGACCAATGACCAGATACTACTTTTTCAGATTATTTTTATAATGTTTTAATTTAAAAAGGAATAAAAAGATATGGTTCATTTTATTCTATTTTATTTTTATTTTATTATTTTATTTTATTTTATTTTTGAGACAGGGTCTTGCCCTGTGACCCAAGCTGGAGTGCAGTGGTACAATCTTGGCTCACTGCAACCTCCACCTCCCAGGCCCAAGCCTCCCACCTCTACCTCCAGGGTAGTTGGGACCACAGGCAGGTTTATTTTAATTTTCTCTTTTTGTGTGTATTTTTCAATGAAATAAAATATAATTTATTAATATATGTGCAAAATGAATTTCAGCTATTTCAAATAATGACATAGATCTAAATGTACTAATAATATATAAACATACCAATCATAACTTTCAGATATATAGAGATGTAATTATCTCTCTACATATATCTGAAATATGTATGCATTCAATATATGTGTGTATATGTAGAAATGTTAATTTGTGCTTTTAAAGTCTGGAAAGATAAATATTAAACTGTCAAGAGCAGTTATCTCTGGGAGGTATGTTGCCTTGCACGAAGGGAAGGTTCTGCTATCATAGGGGAACTTTCACTTTTGACTCCTTTTTCAACTGTGTTGGCAGATAATAAACATATTTCTTGTAAAAATTGTTTAAAAGCCACCAGTACAAAAATAGAAAACAAAATACAGAGTATACTAAGGACATAGTCAATCAAGAGAAACTATATAAAAATGTAGATATTAATTTTCATCAGAAAACTTTTCTAAGATCTATTTAAGTTGTATTAACTTCCAATTATGTCATCTAGTTTAATTGTATAAACTACCTCTCCTGTTTATTTTAATGTTCACCGTATTTAACTTTGATTGTAGGTTTTTATGCTTGACTTTATAATATTAAAACACTTTCTCTACATAACTGTAGTGAATCATACAAGATTGAAGAGAAGTAATCTGTGATGAACTTGATATCTTTCCCCTTGTTTACCGTAGGCTGGGGAAATGTAGCTCTTGAGGAAATATTGTACATGTTTACCCAAGGTAGAATTTTAGAAAAGTTTTAGAGTTAAAGCATGTCTTCACATAGAACACTTTTTGTTTCCTGGCAAGTAGTCAGTTCTTTATTTTCTTACCCAGTATGCAGTTCCCAGCTTTGCTGAATCCATATTTTCCCCAGTCTGAGTCTAATCAGAATCAATCTCCTTGGAATAGTTTCACAGAACATTTGAAAGAATGATAAATCAGTTTCCCCATCTTTTTTCTCTTAAAAAAATATTCTTTCCTCTTGTTTAATTTTTAAAATCTAATAGAACTTCGAGTTCCTGCAAAGATGGAAAACTGGCATGGGTTACTGGCTTCCTTCCCCAGAATCAAACAACGAGAAGCTCAGAAGGAAACATAGATTCCAGGAACTAATTACATCAACAGTAAGAAACCCTGGGAGACGGAAGTTCTGCACCTGAAGAGGGTGGGGGAAGAAGAGTTGACTATAGCCCAGAAGAGAAGACTGGCAGGGGACATAGGTTAGCGAGAACAAGATTGCATTTTCCTCTGCCTCTTTCCTTCTCTGCTTGGAGACAATGATTGCATACCTGTTCACCATGGAAATCAGTGAAAACAGGAGTCCAGGGGCTCAAAACAGGCAACCCAAATCTCCTACATTTAGGAGTTAATAAAATCAGGGGAGAAATGACCAGCTTAGAGCGTTTACTCTTCCATTCCTTCACCAAACTCCCTGGCTATTAACTTCCAAATTATATGTCTAGCCTGGACCTCACCCTTGAATTCTAGACTAGGTATCCAAAACTGTCTATTTGTAGTTCTTCTTGCATGTCTAATAGACATCTCAAGCAAAATATGTCCACTAAATTTCTGATATTTCTCCCAAAATTTGTTCCTTTTGCAGTCTTCCACATTGCAATGAGCAATAAATCTATCCTTCTAGTTAAGGACTCCATTACTTTCCAAATCTGCTTGCACCATCTTCAATTTATATCTCAATAAATTCACAAAAATGAGAATTGTGAAGCTCTAGAAAGGAATACAATCTCTAAGCATCATTACAAAGTGAATTCCGTGAAGTACGATTAAGTGAAAAAAAGCAAGGTGCAGATTGAGGTGTATAGTATTCCACCTTTTATTTAAGACAGGAAGGAATGCGAATATATCTATCTATACATATATAAAGATTTTTTTTAATGGAAGAATAATGGGCTAGGTACAGTGACTCACATCTGTAATCCCAACACTTTGGGAGGCCGAGGTGGGAGGATTGCTTGAGCCCAGGGGTTCGTTCAAGGTTACAGGGAGCTGTGATTGTGCCATTGCACTCTATCCTGGGTGACAGAGCAAGACCCTGTGTCTACAAAAACAAACAAACAAAAAACTGGAAGAATAATTTAAACTCTAATGAAAAATGGAAGGAAAAAACAAGTTAGAGGGAATAGGGTTAGAAGTTAGTTAAACTTCTCTGAATATACTTTGTTTTAGAGCTTTTGACTTACAAACCACATAAATGGTTTACATAATTAAAAAATAAAATTAAATCAAGGTGGGAAAATATCAGTTCCTAAAAATTGAAAACAAAATAAATACCAAGTTGATGGTTTAACTATTAACATACAGAGAATGTGATATCTAATTAATTCAATAACTTCAAAACATATTAATTTGACTGTACCCTCCTAGCGGGATATATTCTAAGGGAAAAATAGAATTGCAAAGAAATCTTAAATTGTATTCAGGGATCATATTGTTAATAACAATATTGATATGGTGAGTATGAAACTATTATACACACATATATCATAGGGTATAGCAAATAAGTAATTTTGTAATGATGTTTGAAACAATTATATATACAAATAGAACAAGTTAAACTGTGTTAAATTAAGTTAAAGCTGCCTCCTTACATATTTTAAGTTTGACCTAAAGGTTTCTTCTTATATAGTGAACTGTAACCTAACTGGATATGTAAACAGACTGTAACCTATCACAGGTCGCCAACTGTTGAAACCATGTTCAAACAAGGCAAACACTGAACTGTAACCAATCCAGTTGTTTCCATACCTCACTTCTGTTTTCTGTCCACCATTTTCCTTTCTCTGTCCATAAATATCCAACCACGTGACAGCTCCACAGTTGCTCCAAATCTATTCTGGCTCCAGGAGATGGGAACGCTGCCTGATTTGTGCATCCCTCTTTGCTCAACTAAACTGTTTAATATGTCTAAAGTTTTTCTTTTAACAAGCAAATCAGTAATTATGTTAATTAGTAAGAGTAAAGAAGTGCAAATATAAAATCAAAGAAGGTAGGTAAAGAAAAACTGTAATATTTTATTTGAATTAGAAATATGAGTACTAACTCATGAGGTAGTTCTCTTTTTCATTAAACAAAAACATATTTCTAGCTCTGTCCAGGGAACAGGCCTTCATACATTGACCAACCCAACAGCAACGAGGACCTCTAGTGCCAGATCGTGATCTCTGAAGGGCTCCTTGGGAATGGATGATTTCGTGTCTGGAGCAGGAATGAGCCTAGAAGACCTTGTCATACTAGAAAACAAGAAAGCTACTAAAGTCTGCTGGATTCATGTTAAAAGGTCACAGGAACCAATTTGAAGGCACTCACAATAGCCAAAATGGGACATTATCAATAAGAATAATGATTACAACAGAGAGACTTAAATATGTTAAAATCCATAAGTTCATAATGATACTTTAAAAAAAGTCTCATTGATCATCTCTAAAGGATAAAAAAGAACCAAATACTTTTTCCAAAAATGGAAATGTGAGAGTTATGTCCCATGGGACAATCCTCGGCCAGCAACGTATAGGAGTCAGCGGTAAATATTCCCTTCTTCCCCTTCAAGTAGATGATTCTTAAGTGCGCTGCACATGACTTCCCAGAGCGTCTCTAACAAAGATTAATCTCCAGTTCTCCACAGTGCCATCCACTCAGTAAGGTGCTCTTAAGTTATCTTTCCCTCCTTTCCTGCTTCATTCTTCCCTCATTCTTCTTTGGAGAATCATTTTCCAAAATAATGACCATCACACAAGCCTTGTCTCAGGCTCAGCATTTTGAAGAAACCTAAGCTAAACAGTTGATACTAGAAGTAGCTCTACATAATGGAATACTAGTCAGCCTTGAAAACAGAACAAGGAAATCCTGTCATTTGCGATAACATGGATGAACCTGGATGACATTTTGTTAAATGAAATCAGCCAGATCCAGAAAGACAAATACCACATGAACTCACTTACATGTGAAATCTAAAAAAATCAAACTCATTGAAGCAGAGTAGAATGGTGAGGGGTAGGTGGATCATTAAGGAGGATGTCAGTCAAAAGATATAAAATTTCTATTTCATAAGAGGAATAAGTTTAAGAGATCTATCATAGAATATGATGATGTTAGTTGGTGATTGTGGAACATGATTATGGTTACAACAACGTGTGGTGTACTTGAAAATTGCTAAGAGTAGATTTGATGTGTTCTTGCCACAAAAAAATAAGTATATGAGATAAAACATATATTAATTCACTTGGAACTTAATGTCCTGATAAGGACACTTGGAGTCAGTCCTAAAATGCTGTTGAGATGACTCCTCGAGGCTTGGATACAGTGTCAGTCTCCCGTGAGATAGAGATGCTGGAATTGCCTCAACAGAATGTTGAGAAAGGTGTCAACAAGTCCAGAAAAGTATAAATATTGAAATCCTTTGTGATGTGAATCAGAGAACCTACCACCTGACTAGGTCCCCCAGGAAGGCCCAAGTAATAACTGGTACAGAAAGTAATAACAGGCCGGGCGCGGTGGCTCACGCTTGTAATCCTAGCACTTTGGGAGGCCGAGGCGGGCGGATCACGAGGTCAGGAGATCGAGACCACGGTGAAAACCCGTCTCTACTAAAAATACAAAAAATTAGCCGGGCGTGGTGGCAGGTGCCTGTAGTCCCAGCTACTCAGAGAGGCTGAGGCAGGAGAATGGTGTGAACCCGGGAGGCGGAGCTTGCAGTGAGCCGAGATTGCGCCACTGCACTCCAGCCTGGGCGACAGAGCGAGACTCCGTCTCAGAAAAAAAAAAGAAAGTAATAACAGTGGTGGTGAGGCGCCAGCATCTTTTGAGGTCAGCCATAAGTGTCCCTCAGTACGTCTGTAGATCACATTTGAGAGCAAGAGATTCTGCAATGGAATTGTGCTGTTATCAATAGGGATGATAAGATTCAAGAATAGCAGACAGCAGATGGTGGTGTCTAATCTTAAGAGTCAAGAGGAACATAATTACTGCATTATAGACCAAAGCTAGAGTGACAGTCAAGGTTTCTTGACCTACTAGGATCTGTGGCAATGGCTAATAAGAGCAATACAGAAGGGCAACCAATTAGACTACTACTTGGTTTATATGACCACACAAAAATTGAAAGCTAGTGAGCAAAAGGCTGATGTCAGTCACCAAATGGGTAATTGCAATCCTTTGTTTCAGATCTTAGGCCAGTTCTCAGAACCAAAGCCTACTGATTGAAAAGGAAGTCTAACCTCCTTAATAAGGAATCCTGCAATGCCACTGCAAATACATACAATAAGCATGCCCCTATTCCCTCCCCAAAGGGACCTGCAGCCTTTTCCCAGATACACTAGGAAAAACGGAAATACCCAGATTTTTGAGGGCTATTAGACACACAGTCTTAGCTGATAATTCTCCCAGGGGGCCTGAAATGCCAGCATAGTCCCCAAGTTAGAGCGGAAGCTTATGAAAGCCAGGGGATATATGGAGTCCCAGTCCAAGTCTATTTCACATGGGCTGCATAAACCTACCAGTGATGGTTACGCCCCGAGTGCATAATTGGGATGGTTATAATTAAAAACTGGAAAAGTCCTCAGATTTCTCTCTTGACCTGTTGAATAAGAGTTATTATGGTAAAAATGGCCAAGTGGAAGCCTCTAAGCTCACCCATGTCTTCTCTTCCAGCCATGATGGTATATCAGAAAGAAAGCCACATCTTGGAAAGAATTACAGAAATTAGCACCACCTTTAAAAAAGGAAAGGAGGCAGGGATAGTGGTCTCCATCACATTCCAGTTTAATTTGCTTTTCTGGCCCTGAAAGAAAGAAAAAGAAAAAAAATAACTGGCTGCTGGACTACTACTATGAACTTATAGAAATTGAACAGTTATTGTAGTCCCATACACAGCTGCTATACCATTGCCATTGCAACCCAGATACATTGCAATATGGCACATATTACTGAAATAGACAACACAGCTCTATGTTGCTTGGTCTACATTACTGAGTTGGCAAGGGCATTCTTTTCAATCCTCAGCAAGAAAGAGGGCCAAATGTTGTTCAGGTTTTTGCTTTTAATGTGAGATGAGCAGCAATACTCCTTTACTGTTTTGCCCCAGGGCTCTGTTAACTATCCTACTCTTTGGCATATTTCACCACGGAGCAGCACTTTCACCTGACCCAAAACTCAAAGAGGTCCATCAAGAGCTGAAGGAGTCTCCAGTCTGTACCTCCAAGATGACAAAGAAAAGAAGGAACAATGGTCGTGCCAAAATGGGCCATGGCCACATGCAGCTTATTTGCTGCACGAACTGTGCCCAATGCGTGCCCAAGGACAAGGCCATTAAGAAATTCGTCATTTGAAACATAGTGGAGGCTGCAACAGTCAGGCGCATTTCTGAAATCAGCATCTTTGATGCCTATGTGCTTCCCAAGCTATATGTGAAGCTGCATTACTGTGTGAGTTGTGTAATTCAGAGCAAAGTGGTCAGGAATTGACCTCATGAAGCCCATAATGACCAAACACCCCCACCCAGATTTAGACCTGTGGATGCTGCCCCACGACCCCCACGAAGCCCATGTAAGGAGCTGAGTTCTTAAAGAATGAAGACAGACTATTCCCTGGAGAAAAATAAAATGGGAATTATACTTTAAAAAAAATGAGCTGAAGGAGCTGCAGATCCATGCCAACAAGGTAAATCAGCAGATCAGTGATAATGTGTCTGGGTTGCAATGGCAACTGATGCCCTACACTGTCCTTTAGAGCATTAAAGGTGACTGCTTCTTCATTTCCACCCTTAAAATCTTGAAGAAATTTCTTTTGTGGCCAGCTCCAACCTGGAACCACACAAGGAAGGAAATTCTGAGAATTGTTTGACTTTAGCTAGGTTAAAACAGCATACAACCATGACGTCAACTTTTTTGAGTACAGTGAAAATTATCTCAGACAGTAGTTTTCAAATTTTATTGTGCAAAAGATTCACCAGACATTCTGATTGTCTGTTGCTGTATAATAATCCTCCTTCACACGAATGCCATAAAACAGCCATTTTATTATGCCTAAGGATTCTGTGGGTCAAGAATTCCGACAGAGCGCAGTGAGGATAGCATGTCTCTGCTTCACAATGTCTGGGGGACGCCACTGGAAAGGTTTAAGCAGTTGGGGATGTCTCAAATGTCTGCGGATGAAGTCTTCTTCACTGACATGTCTGGTACCTGGGCAAGGATGACTCAAATGCTGGGCTTAACTGGGATTATCAACCAAGCTTTTTCATGTGGCCTAGGCATTCTCACAGTATGGCAGCCTTCTTACATGATGGCTCAGGGCTCCAAGGGCAAGTGTACTGGCAAATAATGCAGTAGCCGCACGGCCTCTCTGACTTAACCCAAAAGTCATGCTCTGTCATTTCTGCCACCATCTATTAGTTATATAAGTGAGTGGCTGAAGCAAGTCCAGATTCAAGGGGAAGTGGAGGTAGACCCCACCTCTCGATGGAAAGAACATCAAAGAACTTGAGGTCATCTATCACACTGAAACCTTCAAAATGCAGATTCCATCTTTTCAATTAAATATGGTGGTATAAAAGCAGAATTTCTCTATTGCCTCTTAGAAAATTATCCAAAAATAGCAAGGAGAAGGAGAAACGCAAATACAAACATAATACTTAACAGTTAAAACCTTGAACCTCAAAGTATGCAAAAGAATGCCAAAAGTAGAGAAGATTAAGCAGGGATTCAAAAAAATTCAGAGAGGGAGCAATCACTCAGGATTGTACATCTCAGAAAGAAGTGGCAAAGACATTTCACCAAGGTTAAGGGCATGCACTGAAGTACAAAATCAAAATCACTTGTTTGCACCAATGGGAGCTGGGATGCACAGGTTGATTTTTAAAAATTATGTAGGTTTAAAAGAAGAATTCCTTGATGCAGCCATATTCACTTCCTCCACATTCTCTCTTCCTCTTCTCCTCCTTCTCATCATCTGTCCATGGGGTATTAAGAAAAGAGACAATTTACATTGTGAATAGATTTTATCTGGTTGGGTGTGGGGAAGGCTAAATAAACTGCCATATAAACCTGAGAATTGTTTCTTAAAATTTCCCTAGCTTGAAACACATTTTTGCACCTTCTCCACATTGACTTACCATGAATCGCTGATACAGTAAACACTGTATTTACTTAAAACTAAGTATTCAAGGGCTGGGCACAGTGGCTCACGCCTGTAATCCCAGCACTTTGGGAGGCAGAGGTGGGTGGATCACTTAAGGTCAGGAGTTTGAGACCAGCTTGGCCAACATGGTAAAACCCCATCTCTACTAAAAACACAACAATTATCCAGGCGTGATGGTGCATGCCTGTAATTCCAGCTACTTGGAAGGCTGAGGCAGGAGAATCGCTTGAACCCGGGAGGCGGAGGTTGCAGTGAGCCAAGATCACACCACTGCACTCCAGCCTGGGCAACAGAGCGAGATTCAGTCTCAAAAAAACAAGTATTCAAAATAGAACCAACACAGGAGCTGTCCAGAAATACAAGAGGAAAAAAAGAATCGAGAAAAAGAGCAGAAAAAGAATGAATCAAAAAACACCAGAAAAATATCCCTGTGTAGAGCAGATGGAAATTTAGGCCAAATATTTTGTCACGAATTATAAAAATTTAATGAAACAATTATCACTGTAGAACAAAACTAAAAAGCAGAAATACAAAAACTCGAGAGAGCTCAGAAAGAAGCAGAAATAAAAATATCAGAGAAATGAAAAAAATGAGGGAAAGAATAGACTGCGGAAACTGAAAAAGAAGGCAGGAATGAGAAAGGCAAGCAAAGCCGAACAAACGTGGAAATAATAGAGTAAAATGTGAATGTTATGAAGCTCTACAGTGTAGAAACGATATAATCAGCAAAAATTGAGTGGCGACCAAGAGGGAAGATAGAAAGTAGTAAGTAATTTGATTTCTTCATCATTTAGAGTCAAAAGTAAAAAATATAACTTAAAAATAATAAATCAATAATAAAACCATAGTACATTTACTAGTTCAAAGCTAAACACTAGGAAGTGAGCAATATGGCTAAAATCTAGCAGTAGAAGAGTATTATAGTTTGAATGGTGTTCCTCCAAAAAAGATGTTGAAATCCTAACCCCCAGAGCCTATGAATGTAGCCTTATTTAGAAATAGGGTGTTTCCACATGGTTAAGCTAAGATGAGGTTATTAGGGTGGGCCCTAATCCAGTGTGACTGCCCTCTTATAAAAAAAAAAAAAAAAAGGTGGAAATTTGGACTCAGAGACAGCCACATGCAGAGTGAAGACAATGTGAAGACACAGGGAGAATGCCATCTGCAAGCCAAGGAATACCTGAGACCACTAGAAGCTGAGAGAGTGACATGGAACAGGTCCTTCCCTCCCAGCCCTCAGGAGAAACTAACCCTGCTGACACTTGATCTTGAACTTCTAGTCTCCAGAACTGTGAGATAATAATTTCCGTTGCTTAAACCACCCTCATCTAGGTACTTTGTTATAGCACTCCTTACAAACTAACACCAGGAGGGAGGTGGAAGAACAAAGATGCTAATTTTATTGCTGCTCATTGTAGGAAATTAATTGGCCTTATCTCAAGAAATGCAGGGGAATAGGGTGTTATAAATAACATAATTATAAATGAAATAATTCATACACAAATACAAATTCTTTAGTGTTGGCACAGGAAACATAAAAAAACAAAGAGGTTACAAATTGCAAAAATAGAGAGTATAACTTGAAATTTTATGACAAAAACCAAACATTTGTCTTGGAATTAATGTGAAATAGCTAAATACACTTTTTAAAAAATCTTCAAATTGGATTGCAAAGCAAAGCTCTGTTTGGGGCACACCTAAAAGAGATTTTCTATTGTCTATTGCTTTGTTCATTTAAAAACAAATCTTTAGTGGCGAGGTAGGGGCTGAGTCAACAGGAGTATGATATCCCTGAAGATAACTCCAGTACTATATTACCTTTGAATACACATTCTCATGCATCACAAATAAATTTGGAAACTTCTCTGGTAAAGATCATATGCATATGAATGCATCTCTGCACAAGAAAAGTGTGATTTCAGATGTAGACTGCATTATAGAGCATATAGGCAGAGGTGGAATTCTTTGTCCATAGTCAAATATGTGTGCTCAAAATTCAAAAAAATTAAAAATAAAAGGATAGCAAGAGTGTGTCTGAAAAGTCTAACTGTAAAAATGCTGGGGATATGATCTTAATATCAGAGTTAAGAGCAAAAAACATTAACAAGATTTTTAAAGCACTTTATAATGATAAAGGATTTATGCATAATAAAGATATGAGTTACATGTATCTGTGCACCAAATCACATAGCATCAAAAAGTGATAAAAACAAACGTTTAGGTGATACAGGGAGAAGTAGACAGTCTGGGACTCCTTAACCTCTTTTTCCACCCATGAAAGATAAGGTAGATTATTCCGTCCTCCACACATTTATCTCTAAAACCCTTCAGACTTGCTTAAGATTACAGCCTAAAGAGAGTATCTGCACTACGTGTGAAATGGTATAGTGTTATTTGAAGATAGACTTAGATTAGTCAAAAATTTATACTGAAACTAAGGAAAATACTTAAAAAATTTTAAGAAATATAATTGATAAACTAAGAGAGCAGATAAAATGAAATCATATAAAATGCTCAACTGAAACCAGAGAAGGCAGAAAGAGAAGCCTCTGGCAATAAATAGAAAATAGTTGCAAATAGTTGATATTCATCCAACTATATCAGTAAATATACCAATTAAAAGACAGAGGCTGAGCACAGTGGCTAAAGCCTGTAATTCCAGCACTTTGGGAGGGCAAAGTAGGCAGACTGCCTGAGCCCAGGAGTTCAAGACCACCTGGGCAACATGGCAAGACTCCATCTCTACAAAAAATAAACAAAATTAGCCAGGCATGGTGGCATGTGTCTGTAGTCTCAGCTTACTCAGGAGGCTGAGGTGAGAGGATCACTTTATCCCAGGAGGTTAAGGCTGCAGTAAGCAGTGATCATGCCACTGCACTCCAGTCTGGGTGACAGAGCAAGACCCTGTCTCAAAAAAAAAAAAAGACACTGTCAGAGTGGATAAGGAAAGCAAGACTATACATTACCTACAAGAAAACCATTCTTATTATAAAGACAGATAGATTAAAAATAAAGGAATAGAAAAAGAAAGAGAGATAAAAATAGAGATGGATAAATCATTCTAACACTAATCAAAAGAATACTGGAGGAGCCATATTAATTTCAGACAAACAGACTTCAGAATGAGGAAAATTTTCTGGGATTGAGAGGCACTCTGTAATGATAAAGGGGTCAATTCTCCAAGAAGATGTAACAATCCTAAATGTGCCCAAGTCCAAGCTGAATGGAGAAACAGACAAATCCACTATTTATAGTTAGAAACTTCAACAACTTTTTGTTAGTAATTGATAAATCAAGCAGGCAGAAAATCAGTAAGGATATAGTTGACCTGAGCAGCACTATCGATCACTTGATCTAATTAACATTATAGATTATTCCATTCGACAACAGCAGAATACGCGTTATTCTTAAGCTCACACAGGACATTCATCAAGATAAACCACATTCTGGGCCATAAGACACACCTTAGCAAATTTAGAAGAATAGAAATCATACAAAGGAATTTATCAGACCACAGTGGGATTAAACTAGAAATCAATAACAGAAAGATAGCTAGGAAATCCCCCTAATATTTGGAAATTAAACAACACACTTCTAACTAACACATGGGTCAAAGAATAAGGCTCAAGAGAAACTCAAAAGATATTATTGTTTTTTCATTTGTTTATTTTAAAAGGTATATTTTGATTATTTAAAAGCACTTTCTTATAGCCATTAATCAGAAAATATGAGCTGGGCTTGGTGGCTCATGCCTGTTATCCCAGCACTTTGGGAGGCTGAGGCGGGTGGATCACCCGAGGTCAGGAGTTCGAGACTAGCCTGGCCAACATGGTGAAACCCCGTCTCTACTAAAAATACAAAAAATTAGCCGGGTGTGGTGGCACGTGCCTGTAGTCCCAGCTACTCAGGAGGCTGAGACAGGAGAATCGCTTGAACCCAGGAGGCAAAGGCTGCAGTGAGCCGAAATCGCGCCATTGCACTCCAGCCTGGGTGAGACAGAGCGAGACTCCATCTCAAAAAAGAAAAAAGAAAATATTATTACGAATACCCGTAATCGCATGTTAAATTGGTAATTTTGTTGTGTATTTTATATATTTAAAATAAAATGCTTTCCAAATAGAGATTCTCCCAATAGGCATTACTGTCTGAACTCTTCCCTGGAATTCTCTCTCACCTTTCCCTGTAACCTAAAACCTGCTCCATTTTCTTGGTTCACAAGCTCTGTTGTTTCCACACCTTCGGCCTCACATTGCTCTCTGCGTTTTTCTCTAAGCACAGGTAGTCAGCAAATATGTCAGTTTTTAAGTTATGTAGGCTCAACAACTTATCTTTTATGGGAAGTTTATAATATCTTGAACTAAATGAAAATGGAAATACAACTTATCAAAACTTGTGAGGTGCAGCAAAAACAGTGATTAAAGGGAAATTTAGTGCATGTATTAGAAAAACAGAATGATGTAAAACCAATAACCTAAGCAGAAATCAATGAAGTTAAGCACAGAAAAACAATAGAGGAAATCAAGAAAACCAAAGACTGGTTCTTTGGAAAGAACAATAAAATTGATAAAGCTTCACCCAAACTAACCAAGAAAAAAAGAGGAGACATAAATTACCAATGTCAGAAATAAAAGAAGGGTTATCACTACTGATTACACAGATATTAAAAGGAGAAAAAAAGAATACTATAAACAACTCTATGCCAACAAATTTGATAATTTAGATGAAATGGACCAATTCCTTGAAAGACACAAACTACCAAAATTCACACAAGTATAAATAATCTGAATAGCCTTAGCTCTATTAAATAAATTGAATCAATAATTAATAGCCTTCCAAGAAAGAAATCTGAAGGCCCAGATGTTTTCACTGGTGAGTTTGCCAACCTATACAGAAAGTAATTTAGCAATATCTGTCAAAATTTTAAATGTACATATCCTTTGGCTCAGGAAAATTTTCTTCAGGTATATTTATACATGTGGGATATGATATATGTCGGAGGTTATTCATTGCAATATTGTTCCTGTTATCAAAGGATTGAAAACAATGTGAACCTCCATTGATAGGCTCCTTGTTAAGTATTTATGGCACATCCATACATGAAAATCCATACCGCTGGGAAAAACGTGAATCATTACTCATATCACTATGGATGATTTCCAAAATATATTGGCACATGACAACAAAAGAACAATTTACAGAAACCATAAGTATAGTCTATTATCATTTGTGTAATGAGAAAGTAGAGAAAAAAATATATGCATGTATTTGTATGTCTATGCACAAAAAAACTCTGGAAAAATATATACGAAAGTAATATAACAATGCATACTTTTAGGCTGGGCGTGGTGGCTCACACCTGTAATCCCAGCATTTTGGGAGGCTGAGGCAGGTGGTTTCTTAAGGTCGAGAGTTTGAGACCAGCCTGGCCAACATGGTGAAATCCGTCTCTACTAAAAATACAAAAATTAGCTGGGTATGGTGGCGTGCACCTGTAATCCCCAGCTACTTGGGAGGCTAAGGCTCAAAAATCACTTGAACCCAGGAGGCGGAGGTTGCAGTGAGCTGAGATCATGCCACTGCACTCCAGGCCTGGGTGGAGGAGTGTAACCCTCCCTCAAAAAAAAAAAAAAAAAAAAAATGCAACAATGCATACTTCTAAGAAAGGGGAAAGGGTAGCTGAGAAACAGAGTCTAGGAGAAAAATTCTTTATCTCATATCCTTTAATATATTTTGAATTTTTGAAATGTATATTTTACTTAAAAAAAATGAAAAATTTTAAAAGTTAACAGTTTCCCTGCTGACCCCTCCCAGAGATTCTGATTTGGGGCCAAGGAATCTGCATGATTAACAGGCTCTCCAAGTGATACAGCAGATGCAAGGAGCACACTGAGAAACACTGACCCACATCATAGGTCCACATGGGAGAGTAATAAAAGAGAAGAATCACAAAGAACTGAGGATTTAGGGGGGAAAAAAGAAAATGTAAGGATGAAGAGAGCCAAAGACAACATCCAGGTGCTGATCCCAAGAGTGGGAAACTTACAATATTGTCCTAAACAAGATGGAAGGGGAATTTTCCAAAATAAAGGACAATACACCCATGTGCATGTCATTGGAGACTGGCTCCTCTTACTGTTCTAGATACAATTTTAATGTGGATTATGTCATCAAAAAGAAATAGCCGACATTAGGTTGAGTGTGGTGGCTCACGTCTGTAATCTCAGCACTTTGGGAGGCTGAAGGGGGTGGATCACCTGAGGTCAGGAGTTCGAGACCAGCCTGGACAATATGATGAAACCCTGTTTCTACTAAAAATACAAAAATTAGCCAGGGGTGGTCGTGAGCACCTATAATCCCAGCTACTCAGGAGGCTGAGGCAGGAGAATCACTTGAACTCTGGGAGGCGGAAGCTGCAGTGAGCCAATTTTGAGCTACTTCACTCCAGCCTGGGTGAAAGAGCAAAACTCTGGCAAAAAAAAAAAAAAAAAAAAGGAAAGAAGTAGCTGACATTACAATTGTTTTGGACATGTCAACAAAGTTTCTCTCCTTTGATTCCTCTTTTTCTCTAAAATTGCTGATTATGATCAACCTCTAAGTTTCAAATAAGCATATCTTATACTTTTTTCCTCTTTGTGCTTTCTCTCTCTTTCTCCTCCCAACCTCTTTTAAACATATCTCCCTTCTTAAAAAGTTATACCTGTAGTAGGATGGAATGATAGACACTAATGCACACACAGTCTCTCCAATAACTGTGTTCGTGCTGCCGACCTTCCTCCTAGAGTCTTCTATCCCAACACCAACCCACCCCTATCCCATCCCATTCATTCAACAAATACATATTGAGAGCTTATGTTTCTGACACTATTCTAGGCAGTGAAGATAGAGTTGTGATCTAGAAGATCTCTCCTCTTATGACATGCACAATTTAGTGGGAAGAAAAAGACAAAAAGGAAAAGAAGCATAGAAACGAATTAATTATTTTCAGATAATTATAAGTGCTCTAGGGAGAGGGGACACTTTAGGTTGGGGAGTCGAGGAAGCTCTCCCTGAAAGGGGGATTTGAGACCCGAATGATGAAAAGAAGCCATTCAAGTCAATTTCTGGGAGCAGAAATTCTAAGCAAAGAAACAGCGAATACCTACACCCTGATCTAGAACATACTTGTATTCTTAAGGAATACCAAGGAGATCAATGTGGCTACGGCACAGGAAATGAGGAGAAGGATACTAATATATTAGGTTAAAGAAGTAGGCTCTCTGTGTGTGTGTGTGTCACAGCTTATCTCTACACCATTTGATAGTAGGTTGCATATATCATGTCCCCTTATCCCCTTAATACCCCTGTGTGTATTTCTTAAGAACAAGGATATTCTCTTACACAACCACAATATAGTTATCAATGTCAGGAACTTTAATATTGATATAATACTTTAATCTACAGTCTGTATTCTAATTTAATCAATTTAATTCTACTAATGTTCTTTAGAGTATGTTTTCCTGGCAGAGGGTCCAGCCCATAACCACAGATGACGTTTAGTTGTAGTGTCTCTCTAGTCTCCTTTAATTTGAATCAATTCTTCAGCCTTTTCTTGTCTTTTAAGACATTGACATTTTAAAAGAATATAGATTAGTAATTTTATGATATTGAAATAGTTGCTTCAATTTGGATTTTTCATCATTCTTCTCCTTTTTTAGGTTAAGATTCACTTATAGAGCACTTACTATGTGCCAGGCCCTGTTCTAAGTGCTTTGCAATTATTCATCCTCATAACAAGCCTCTGAGGTACATATTATCATTATTTCCATTTTTCAGCTGAGAGCCCTGAGGCAAAGAGAGAGTAAATAAGTTGCCCAAGGTCACCCGACTTGTAAGCAGGGGTTTGAACCGAGGCAGCCTGGTTCTGGAGCCCTCCCTTGCCTGTAACCTTCTTCCTTCTCAGTAAACTCCAGCCACACTGGCCTCCTTGCTTTCTTCAACATGCCAGGTACTCTCCCACCTCAGGGCCTTTGCATGTGCCTTTCCCACTGACTTGAAAACTTCTCCCCTAGCTATCTTCTCAGTGATGCCGTCACTTTATGGGGAGTCTCTGTTGAAATGTCACCACCCTATCTAAAGTGGCACACACTGACGTACGTCGGCCTTCAACACACACCACCTGACCTATTACATATTTATGAATGTGTTTATTTACTGCCTGTCTCCCACGCCGAAATGTAAACTCCAGTAAAGCAGGGGTTTTCGTCTGTTTTGTTCACTGCTACGGTTTAGAACTCCGTAGACTACCTGGGAACTGGGTAGGTAATAAATAAACAGTGGTGAATAAATTTAACACAAATCAGTAAATTTAAATCTATAAATTGTTTATAAATTTAAACAAATCAGACATTTAGAAATGTTGAACATTAAAGAAGATGACTTTTCATTTTATAATTTAGAAAGAAAGATGAAAGGAAACAATTTCTTAGTGAGTAAATATTGCTGGTACCCTATGTTCTGATGGGAGACAGAAGAAAAAGCACACCACCGTGGGCAGGGAGTGGGCCTGCCCTGAAGAGGGGAGCATGTCCACAGTCAGACACCCTGGGAGGGGCCCTGTCCTGGATGAGAAATGCTGGTGGAAGCACAGGCAACAAAAGCAAAACAGACAAATGGGATTATATCAAACTAAAAAGCTTCTGCAGGGCAAACAATTAACAGAGTGAAGAGACAGCCTACAAAAGGGGAAAATACTTACAAACTATACATCTGATAAGGGGTTAATACCAAAAAAATGTATAAAGAACTCAAATAACTCAATAGCAATACAACAAATAATCTTATTTTTAAAATATGGCTGGGCGCAGTCGCTCACGCCTAAAATCCCCGCACTTTGGGAGGCCAAGGTGGGCAGATCACTTGAGGCCAAGAGTTCGAGATCAGCCTGGCCAACATGGTGAAACCTGTCTGTACTCAAAATACGAAAATTAGCCAGGCATGGCGGCGCATGCCTGTAATCCCAGCTACTCAACTGGCTGAGGCAGGAAAATCACTTGAACCCGGGAGGTGGAGGTTGCAGTGAGCCAAGATTGTGCCACTGCACTCCAGCCTGGGTGACACAGTGAGATTGTCTGAAAAAATAAAAATAAATTAAAAAGTTTAAAAAATTTTAAAGGCAGGCCAGGCATGGTATCTCACGCCTGCAATCCCAGCATTTGGGGAGGCCAAGGCGGGCAGAACACCTGAGGTCAAGAGTTCGAGGCCAGCCTGGCCAACATGGTGAAACTCTGTCTCTACTAAAAATACAAGTTAGCTGGGCATGATGGTATGCACCTGTAATTCCAGATACTCGGGGGCTGAGGCAGAAGAATCACTCGAACCCGGGAGGCGGAAGTTGCAGTGAACTGAGATCACACCAGTGCACTCCAGCCTGGGCAACAGAGCGAGACTCTGTCTCAAAAAAAAAAAACAGACAAAGGACCTGACTAGACATTTCTCGAAAGAAGGCACAAATGGCCAACAGGTTTATGAAAAAGTCTCAACATCACTAATCGTCAGAGCAATGCCAATTAAAACCACAGTAAGATGTTACCTCCTATGTCATAGAAAGGTTATTATCAAAAAGACAAAAGACAAGCAGTGTTGGCAAGGATGCGAAGAAAGGAACCCTTGCACACTGCTGGTGGGAATGTAAATTAGTACAGCCATTAATTTCCATCCTTTGTGTATTTGGAAAATAGTATGGAGGTTCCTCATGGAATTAAAATTAGAACTACCATGTGATCCAACAATCCCACTTCTGGGTATATATTCAAAGAAAATGAAATCAGTGTTGAAGAGATATCTGCACATCCATGTTCATTGCAGCACTATTCCTAGTACTTGACTTGAATCAAAGCTATTGGCTTTGCTTAATGAACAGTACTTCAAGTAAGTAGCCAAGATATGAAATCAACCTAAGTGTTCATCAACAGATGAACGGATAAAGAAAATGTAGTATATATACACAATGGAATACTATTAAGCCATAAAAACGTAAGAAAATCCTCTCATGTGCAACAACAGGGATGAAACTGGAGGATACTATGTCATGTGAAATAAGCCAGGTTCAGAAAAATAAATACTGCATAATCTCATTCATGTGGACGCTATAAAACTTGATCTCATAGAAGTAGAGAGTAGAATGGTGGTTAGCAGGGGCTGGGGCAGTTGGGAGGGGTGGGTATTGGGATCATGCTTGTTAAATGATACAAAATTTCAGTTAGATAGAAAGGAGAAGTTCAAGAGATCTATTGTACAACATGGACACTATATTTACAACAAAATATTCTTGAAAACTGCTAAAAGAGTGAATGTTAAGCTTTCTCACCACAAAAATGATAACTATGAGGGAATGAATACATGAAGTAGCTAGATTTAGTCATCCACAATGTGTATATACTTCAAAACATCATGCTGTACATGATAAATATATACAATTTTGAATGTCACTTAAAAATAAAATATAGGAATGCAAAAATTTAAAAAGCTGACTGGGGGCCAGGCACAGTGGCTCACGCCTGTAATCCCAGCACTTTTGGAGGCCGAGGCAGGCAGATCACGAGGTCAGGAGATCAAGACCATCCTGGCTAATGTGGTGAAACCCCATCTCTACTAAAATACAAAAAATTCGCCGTGCATAGTGTCACGCGCCTGTAATCCCAGCTACTCGGGGGGCTGAGGCAGGGGAATCACTTGAACCCGGGAGGCAGAGGTTGCAGTGAGCCAAGATCGCGCCACTGCACTCCAGCCTGGGCGACAGAGCCAGATTCTGTCTCAAAAAAAAAAAAAAAATGCTGACTGGGAAGGCAGTCTTTGTGCAGACTACACAAAGGAAAAAGGGGATAATGTGGAGGAAATACCCCCTCTCTGTGAGCCTTATACTCTTGGGCCAGGACTCAGAAGAGTCTCAGGTGCACCAGAAAATACTACTGCTAAACTGAGGCAGAAACACTAATTATTTAGCCACCGTATGTAAAAATCTTAATGGAATAGATCCTCGTTACCTTGAGAATAAATTCCAGCTACTTTATTACATGCAACTGTGTGTTGATGCCTTATTGCCAAATATTGTTTGATTTGCCCATGTCTTACCTATAAGGAAAGAATGATGGTAGCTATTCTCTCCTGCTTCCTGTTCCATCATTCTCATAACCTATTTCACAGAGAAAATGAAAGCCTTCTGACAGGAGCTCCCACAACTTGCCACCTCCAACCTCCGTAAGTACATAGGCAGACACCCACCTTTTCCTCCCTCTCTCCTCCTATGATGGGAGAGATGTCTAACCACCCATGTTCTTATTCATATCTGATTTTGTTTTTTGTTTTTTGGGTTTTTTTTAAGACAGAGTCTCACTCTGTTGCCCAGGCTGGAGTGCAGTGATGCAATCTCGGCTCACTGCAACCTCCGCCTCCTGGGTTCAAGCAATTATCGTGCCTCAGCCTCCTGAGTAGCTGCGATTACAGGAATGAGCCACGACACTGGACTAATTTTTGTATTTTCAGTACAGACGGGGTTTCGCCATGTTGGCCAGACTGGTCTTGAACTCCCGACCTCAGGCAATCCACCTGCCTTGGCCTCCCAAAGTGCTGGGATTACAGGCATGAGCCACTGCGCCCGGCATCTAAAATATTTTTATTTCTTTCAGAGCTGCTATCTGTCATATGATACTATACAAGGTTACAATTTGGTATCTTATTGCTACAAAGAGTCTGTGTTTTCAGCCTTAAGATTTAATGTTAATGCTGGTCAGTTGTGCCTGAATTCCAAAAGGAGGAAAGTGTAATGAGGCATGATGGGACCCCCACTTCCCATCATGGCCTGAACTAGTTTTTCAGGTTTCTTTGGAATCCCATTGGCTGAGACGAGGGGTCCATTCAGTCGAGTGGGGGGCTTAGAATTTTTCTTTCACTTTATACACACTCAACAGTATTCAATCATAATACCTAATAAATTGCAAAGGAAAATTTCTCACAGCATACCGAATTCTTCAGATAAAGAAAGACACTAAATAGCTGGGCGTGGTGACTCATGCCTATAATCCCAGCACTTTGAGAAGCTGAGGTGGGCGGATCACCTGAGGTCAGGAGTTTGAGACCAGCCTGGCCAACATGGTGAAACCCTGTCTCTACTAAAAATACAAAAATTAGCTGGGTGTGCGCCTGTAATCCCAGCTACTTGGGAGGCTGAGGCAGGAGAATCACTTGAACCTGGGAGGCGGAGGTTGCAGTGAGCCGAGTTCATGCCTGGGAGACAAAGCAAGATTCCATCTCAAAAAAAAAAAGCAAGATACCAAATAATCTGGACTTTAAAATGATGCTTCCCCACAATGCTCTTGAAGCAGCAATGTTCAGCCCTTGGTAGCAGGACAAACTTGACCATGGGTGTGGGGAGAATCTAGCCCTTAACAATGTATACAGTGTTGTTTATTGCCTGGACTCCTTTACTCCTCCGACAGCACTGTGAGCTGGCATTATTACCCCGGTGTTGCAGATGTAGAAAGTGAGTTCTGAGGCCAGGTGCAGTGGCTCACACCTGTAATCCCAGCACTGTGGAAGGCCAAGATGGGAAGATCACTTGAGCCCAGGAGTTTGAGACCAACCTGGGCAACATAGCAAGACCCTGTCTCTAAATTTAAAAAAAGAAAGAAAGTGAGTTCTGCAGAGGTTAGGAAATTTGCAGAAGAAATATTCATTACACTGGTAGGACAGAGCTAGATTGGAATCCCCATCTTTTGACCCGATGTTTTCTGATTCCCAAATGCTTTTGCTACTTGACCATACTGAGTAATAGAGCCCATTGCACTGTATCTAGTTTAGTAACTAAAATAGATGACTAGATCTAATATCAAGAATGTTTTAAATCATTCCACACTTACTGAGCATCCTCTGAGTGTGGCTAGTGAGGGAAGTGCTAAAGAAAAATAGATCTTGCCTTTTGAAACATTCGTTTGTTATAAAGGAGGTATGGTTGTGAGCAGACAAAAATACTCAGAGACCCTTACAAAGCAACCTAAGAATCTCTTATGAATTCCAAGCTGCATCCTATTTCACATTTTAATGTCTCTGGATGCATTTAAAATCAATTGAATGTCATAGTTTATTTAGCAGCATTTGTTTTCTTTCTTGGTGGCACATAAAATAACAGGGCCCGTCTTATAATCAATAGCATCTTAGAGTCAAGGAACTATGAAATAATTAAATGGCAATTTACTTTATAGCAATGAACAATATTTGTCAAAGGGCAAATCTTTTTTGTCTGGAGTTAATAAAGTTAATATCTTTTACCACAAAGCTAGAGGTCAACAGTACCACTATTATTGATTGCCACTACCTGGCTCCGGCTCAACTTCCCCTTGCTCAGGATGAAAGCACAGCAGGCGATCCGTCAGCTCTGGTTTAGGGCAGCTGCCACAAATTAGTCTGACAATTAGGTTAACAATTTCAAATGACAATGCAACCAATGGGTAAAACATGCATAAAGAATCCTCATAAAGGCGAGGCAGGTTGGCTTAATTTAACCACTTTGGGAGGCCAATGGAGGAGGGTCAATTGAGGCAGGAGTTTGAGACCAGCATGGGTAACATAGTGAGATTCCCTTCTCTGAAAAAATGTATTAAAAATTCGCTGGCAGTAGTGGTGCACACCTGTAGTCCCAGGTATTCGTGAGGCTGAGGTGGCAGGATCACTTGAGCCCAGGAGTTCTAGGCTGCAGTGAGCTACAATCGCACCACTGCTCCCCCGCCTGGGCAACAGAGCAAGATCCTCTCTCAAAAAAAGAAAAATAGGCTGGGCAAAGTGGCTCATGCCTGTAATCCCAGCACTTCGACAGGCCAAGGCGGACGAATTGCTTGAGCCCAGGAGTTTGAGACCAGCCCGGGCAATATGGAGAAACCTTGTCTCTACAAAAGATAGAAAAATTAGGTGTGCACCTGCAGTCCCAGCTACTCGGGAGGCTAAGGTGGGAGGATCACTTGAGCCAGGGAGTTCAAAGCTGCAGTGAGCCAAGATCGTACCACTGCACTCCAGCCTGGGCAACAGAGTGAGATCTTGTATCAAAAAAAGAAAAGAGAAAGAATCCTTATGTAGGCAGAATATTAGAACAAATGAGATGACAAGAGAGTTCAAACAGAAGGACCACACAGTGTTCATGGACACAGTGTCTGAGGGACACTTTCAGGGAAGTCAGTTTCAAGGAGTGAGTCCAAGGGGGAAGCTGAACATTCAGAGAGTTTTTGGAAAGCAGTGCCGTATGTAGATGTAGACACAGATAGGAAAAGCCAGGGTGACAGAATACAAAGCATTATGGACGCTGACACCACAGACATGAGTTCAAATCCTCACCAAGCCGCATATTAGTTGTTGCCTGGGAAAGTTACTTAATTATTTTGAGCTTCAGTTTCCTCCTTTTTATTATTTTTAATTTTTTCAGCTACAAATATACTTTATTTGATGTAATGTAATAAACATTTTCAAGTTTAACAATATGTATCTGACCATAAATAATCACTTAAATTATGAATATAAGTATATGCAGTCACATTAGCAAATCTGCAGTTCAGGAATTTGTATAAGCTTTGTCTGAAAGGACAGTGCCTTCTTCCCCTCTCAGGAAAGGCAGCCCTTCCCCATGTATGGTAAGAAGCAACGTCAATGGGAGTTGGAAGAAGTCCATAATCCATGTTGAAATTCCACTTTATCCTGAGAGAACAGCTTGCTTTATTGTAGAAAAACAATATTCTCTTTCAGCTCTCTCTTATCAAATGAAGGATTGCATTCATTTTTCCCCTTGTAGGTACAGGTACTCTTCTCATCTACTGTCCTTCTGTCTCCTTAGCTCATACTTATTACACAGTTGGTTTAAAATGTATATATCTGCAAAGAGACCTTTTCTGTTCCCTTACCTGCCCTTCATATCTACCATTTTTTGCTGGGTAGGGGTGGGAGTCAGGGGACAGAACTGCTTTGGCACACAGTTGATTTAAGATGCAGAGAACAGGCTGTGCACAGTGGCTCACACCTGTAATCTCAGCACTTTGGGAGGCCAAGGCAGGTGGATCACCTGAGGTCAGGAGTGCGAGACCAGCCTGGCCAACATGGTGAAACCCCTTCTCTACTAAAAATACAAAAATTAGCCAGGTGTGGTGGCAGGCGCCTGTAATCTCAGCTACTTAGGAGGCAGAGGCAGGAGAATTGCTTAAACTCAGGAGGTGGAGGTTGCAGTGAGCCGAGATCACACCACTGTACTCCAGCCTCGGAGACAGGGTGGGTGAGACACTGCCTCAAAATAAAAAATAAAAATAAATACAGAGAACAAATTATCTACAAGGAAGAGATTGGTGTTCTGGAGCATTTCCCAGAAGTGGTCCAGGTGACCTCCGCTTCACACAATTTGGTTAAATACAATGCTGCTCAACAAGAATGAACATGTTTATGCCCCCATCTCCAGAAGCATCACAACCTTTCATGGAAAACCCATTATTCTCACACTATTTCCATATAACATACAGTTATGGACCATCCCACAGGATGGTCCGTGGCCCCACTGCACCCTTGTGAAAAATGAGAGTCAAAAACCTGCCAATAATCATGTTAATGACAATACAGTTGGGTACCACTCGCACTTCTCTGAGATAAAAATCCTCAGGGAAGGCATCCCCCTCACGTCTCAGGACCCTTCAGAGCACAAGAAAAAGCTTTGCTCAGGTTGTATGCTGCTCTCCATCGTGAGACCTGTTCCTGAGCTACACCATAATAATAAGTGAATTAACAAAGAATTACATTAGTGGGGAAGTTACAGGGACCCTGCAGAAAAGCCAAACTATTTGACAGAAGCTTGAAACAAACAACTGCTCTGGGAAATCATTTGTATTAGCTGATGACTGGGTTCTGTTTTCTAACATGGACATGCAACATATTCAATACTATGCTTACCACAGTTTGCTTGGTAAACCCTTCTGTCATAGGCTAAACAACAAAATACATTCATATACATTTCTGTCAACAAAATACATTCTGTCTTATGAATGATTACTGAATATTCACCACGAGACCTAGACTCGGAAGCATGGAAAGTGTGCATTGGAACTTTCTCCCACTTGCATGGATTTGGATATGTGCTAAGAACCTGAAACTGCTTCCTTTCTGGAACTCAATTCTGTCAGTGTGCTTACTGCTGAGATGATCTGCTATCTTAAACTGAGAACACACAATAACACTGATCCACAGAAAAAAGGAGAGGTCACCATTTCCCTCATGAGATATGTTGCACATCAGGTCGCGCTGTTTGTCACGTTTTAGAGCCATCCTAAGAAAGGACAGAAGCCGCATTCCATTCTGCAGTCTTGGCAAATGACTTTCTTCTACTTCCACCTCTATTTTGCCAAGTTTATTTCATCTCCATTATCCCGCTTTCAGTCACGAATCATGATTTTGTTTTCTACAGTGGTCAGAGTTTTGTAGGACAGACTCAGGTCTCTCTGGCCCCTCAGCAAGCTTCAGGGCTTCATGCATGCCTGCAGCTGGGAGTGTCCGGTTGATATTCTGGTACTGGCACTGGAGCCGGCTGCGATAGGTGGTCCTCATGTCCCAGTTGAAGAAGGCATATATAAAAGGGTTAATGAGAGAGTTTACATAGCCCAGCCATGGAAATATCCTCTCCACCCACAGTGGGATGCAGCTCCAGGCAGTGCCACAGACCGAAGGGTCTGGCTGTCAAGAGGAGGAAAAAGGGCAGCCAGCACATGGTGAAGGCCCAGACGATGATCCCCAGGGTAGTCGCTGCTTTCTGTTCCCGCTTAAAGATGGAGATATTTTTTCCTTTCATGCTTGAGGAGTCTCGAAAGGTTTGCACACTCTTCCACCTCCTGGAACTTCACTGTGCCATTCAGGGTGACTACTGCTGTCTGGCTCCACTCGAGGGAAGCTGGGGAACCTGTGTTAGGCCGCGCTTTTCCTGGCGGCCTTGTAAATCTGGTAGTACATGAAAAGCATGACGGACATGAGGATTAGGATGCCACTGCGGTGGAGTAAATCGTGTAGCCGAAGTCTTGACTGACCAAGCACACCTTATCATCATTTACATTCTGAGCCCAACCAAAGAGTGGGAGGTAAAGTGACAGAGGCGGAGAGAAGGCAGACAGAAAGAATCATCTTCGCCATGCATTTCCCATTCTGCCTCATAGGCTACGTGAGAGGCCTCGTGATCCCAAGGTACCTGTCGATGCAGATCACGTACAAGGTCAAGATCCAGGCCGTGCAGCACATGACATTCATGGAGAAGACGTTGCAGAAAAAGTGTCCAAAGATCCACTTGCCCCCGATGAGGTCGGTGACATTGATGAAGAGCATGACCGCCACGGCCACCGAGAGGTTGGCCAGCGCCATGGACACGATCAGGTAGTTGGAGGGCTGGCGGAGCTTCTTGACGAAACACAAGGAGATACCACCAGGCAGTTGCCCGCGATCGTCAGCAGCGAGATGAGCGTCAGAGTTGTGATCGGAGCCGATCACAACTTTCTCGGCCTTTTCTTGATTTGCTCCCCGCGGCCGGAGGCATTGCCCGCGGTTGCGTCCCAGGTGGGCGCCGGGCTAGCTGTCACCTCGGGGGCCCCGCTCAGCAGATGCGGCGTCCCGGATCCCGCGACCGGTTCCGCGCCACCGTCGGGGCTCAGGTCGGGCAGTCTGCCCCCCACCTCTGGCAGGAGGAAAGAGCAGAGGCGCCCGTAGAAGTCCAGGTGGCCGCTGCTGTTAACATCCATCACCGCGCCGCCGTGTGGCACTGTCCAAGAAGCCGCCGCACCTCCCCCCAACCCCCCACCCCTCACCCCCCACCCCGGCCGCCACAGGCTCCGGCTTTCGACCCGGGGCTTCAACTCGCCGGTTCCCTCCCCTCCGCCCGGCCCAGCTTGAGGCCTGCGCCGGCCGCCGGGCAGCGCCATGCTCGGCCTCGGGACCCCGCCGTCCCAGACCCCCGGCCGCTGCGTGAAACGCGAGAGCGCTGCCGAGCGGGGACTTCCTACGAGAGGGACCTCGGACCCCGACGGACGCCCGGGACGCGCGGGCTCGCGGGCGCTCCGGCGGGACTCGGCCGGCGGCTCCACAGCCCGCAGCAGTCGCCAGGCTCGGAGCAATGGAAGATCAGGCAGCGGCAGAAGTTTCCGTTTCCTCCTTTTTAAATGGCTCCAAAATATTTCTTGTCGGTGGTGTGTGGAGTAGAGATATATTTGTAAAACACTTGACAGAAAGCAGGCACTCAGCTCAGTAAATGGTGACAAAATTGGTGAGAAGATTTTTGAATAGGAGTGAACGAGAAAAGCCATGCTTAGAAAAGTCACCTGGAAACCGTGATTTAGAGGGATGGTAGGAAAGAGTGGCAGCAGGAAAGTGGTTTGGATGCTCTTTCAATGGTCTAGAAGAGGTCATGGGGCGGGGGTAGAAGGACGGCTACTAAGACAGGGAACCTGGCCGCCGCTGTACCAGCGGGATCGAGCCTTCGGGTAGAGGACCGGAGAAGCGTGAGCAACCCAGGGCTCGGAGGTTGGAGCCCAGGCACCTGAGAGAGGACGTTCCCCACCACCGCTGCCTAAAGCCACTCCAGGCGAGAATCGCTTTCCAGGGCCCTAGCGGATAGGTTAGACTCAGAATAAGAGGAGGGGTCGGCGGAGGGGGAAGGCCTGAGGCCCGCTGCCGGGTTCCCTCCCCAGACACCCGCGGAAAGCCCGAAAGGAGGCGGAACACCGCCCAGCCGCTCGCCACGCCGGACCCACCCCTTGCTTCGCCGCCTCGCGCTCTCGCCTCACTGCACAGCTGCCCTGCTGCCCTGCTTCCCGCCCTTCGCATCACTGCCCCGCCCTCTCTCCGCCCTCTCTCCGCCCCCTCCCCGCCCCTTCACCTCGCCCTCCCGCCGCCTTGCCTCACCGCCCTGCTGAATTGCAGCCCCGCCCTCTAGCCACGCCCTCTGGCCCCTGCCTCTAGCCCCGCCTCTCGCCTCGCCGCCTCGCCGCCCTGCCACCCTGCCTGCCGCCCTGCCGCCGGTGGTCGCTGCCCGTGGTGCTCCGTCGCCCCCGCTACCTCACGTCCTCCCGTGCGTCGGGAGCGTCTCGGCTACAACATGTTGGGCATGATCAAGAACTCGCTGTTCGGAAGCGTAGAGACGTGGCCTTGGCAGGTCCTAAGCAAAGGGGACAAGGTAGGCCCGCAGGGCTGCCGAGGACCTGAAGGGTTGCTGCCTCCCACCCCCACCCTCGTCGGGGCTGCAGCGGGTGCTGAGGGGCAGGTGGGGCAGGAATGTGCTATCGAAGGTGCGTTCTGGTGTCTGTCGCGAGTGCGGCTCTCCACCGCCCAGCATTTGGACTGGGAAGGAAAGGAGTGAGAGGTCCCCCTGCAGCCGGTGGTGAGAGGAGGCGGGGTAAACAGGAGAGACTGATCCAAGGAGAGAATCCCAACTTGGGGAGTTGGGCACTGCCTGTTGAATGCATTCTTTCGTTTAAATATTCCAAACATTCCAAACAGTTTGATTTGTTGAGAGACACTCCGTTGCAGAAATGAGTGTCGCAAGAAACCCCCAAGTACTAGAGAATTGAGGACAGTAGCCCCCTTTATCCGCGATTTCAGTTACCCGTGGTCAGCTGCTGTCCATAACTATTAAATGGAAAATTCCAGAAATACAGAAGTCCTAAGTTTTAAGTTTCCGGCCATTCTGCGTAGCAGGATGAAATCTTGATTCCCTGGGACCGGAATGCCCCTTTGTCCAAGGTCAGCCTCCTATCTCTAGTACCCGCCCTTAGTCACTTAGTAGCTAGCTTGGTGATCGGATCGACCGTGGCGGTATTCAAGTAACCCTTATTTTACTTAGTAATGGCCCCAAAGTGCAAACTTAGCAATGCTGGCATATTGTTATAATTGCTGTATTTTATTATTGTTGTTCATCTCTTACTGTGCCTAACTGATAGGTTAAACGTTATCACAGGTATGTACGTATAGGAAAACACATAGTAGATACGGGGTTCAGTTCTGTCCACCGTTTCAGGTATCCACTGGGGGGTTTGGAAGGTATCTGCTACAGATAAGGGGGACTACTGTGTAAAAGAACAAGATCTGTGCAGAATAGACATAAATGCACTAGGCAGGGAGCACGGGGCAGTCAGTTCTGCCAGGGGGCTATGATGGGGCCTTCAGTGGAGTGTCCTGAGCTGCGCCTCAGGGATGTGTAGGAGTGCACACAACAGAGAAGAGCATGCACGAAGGCCCAGAGCTGTACCATTGCTTTTGGCCAATTAGATCCCTGGAGTTGGCTACCTAGAATACAGAATGAGTGAGGAGAGCATAATTGCTGTCTTCCCCCAAATTTATATCAGTGCTAACATGGGCTAACTGGACTGCACCCCTGAAAACAAGGAGAGTGCTGCTAGATTATAATCTCCTGGTGGACAGGTAGTTTAAACAGGGGGCCAAGTTCTGATACCTAGTACAGTGATCTTCATATCACGAAAGCCCTCAATTAGACTCTAATCTGAACTCTTTGAGCAACCAAAGACCTTTCACCTGTTCTTATCTCCGTTTCCCCAGCTCTATGTAGAATAAACAGTTTAGCCCTGATCAGAGGTCCCACATTTGAATACCTGCAGCAGCCAGGCAGGTAATGGAAATGGGTGAAGCTGGCTGTTTTAAGCTATAAGGCATGGTGGGGACTGAGGCAAATCAGAGAGTGAACTCAGGTCCCCATCTATAAAGGGCAGTTCCAGCCACTTGTTGCTATGCAGTGATATATGAAACAGTGTTGCCAAATTCTTAGGGAAAACCATATATCCAGATTCTTATGCGAAATCACCCAATTTAAAATTAATTCAACAAAAACTGTTTTTTGAGTGCTATGTGCCAGGCACTCTTCTAGGCAATGGGATAAAAGATTAAAACCAGCAAAAGTCTCTGCCCTCATGGAACTTATGTCTTATTGGCTAATGAACAAATAAAATGTATCATGGATCAGATAGTGATCAGTGCTGTGAAGAAAAGCAAGCAGGGAAGGGGAGTGAGGAATAGGGAGTATTCGGAGTGAGGCTGTGATTTTGAGTAGGGAAACTGACATAGTTGTACATAGGCTAGACACAAATGCAATAAGGATGCCAGTTATTAATATCAGTCCTGCCGTGAGCATCCAAAGGACCCACCCAAGCCAACACAGAGAGCTGTCTATCCGCCTCCCTGGGCAATGAAAAAGGCACCTGATAAGGTCTGCAGCATCACTGGCCTCCCCATCAAGTAGTTGCCCTACTCAAAACCCCAGCCTTTCTCCTAACAGCCCTGATGAAGGTTCCTGTGGTTCTAACACTTTAAGAATCCACGTGTTCTTGCTTTTTGTCATAGAATGGGGCTCACTTTGTCTTTTTGGGTTAATGATGATGGCCCACACAGGCGGAGAGGGTCTGGGCTGGTTCGTGGCCTGTGCCCTCAGATTCCTTCCTCACCCATTCCCTGCTCTGCTGTCTCCCTGTGGAGTGGAAGCTGACCCATTCGGCCTGTTTCCCAGGCCAGATGTCAGCCGGCGCCCAGCTACGTTTGCTCAGCGGGAGTCTCTACTGGGAGACAAGAAGGGAGAAACCAGAGTATGTCTCCTCCTTCTCCACCGCATCAGATCCATACTACTAGGAACTTCTCTGTGGCTTTGGCTTCAGCTACACAGGCCACCATGGTTCTAGCTTCTACCCAGTAACCTAGGTATCTGAACTTAGGTAACAGGTAATCCCTCCTCTATGTCTCCTAGGGTGCTTACTAACCTCTAGGTTGCCTCTCTGTCCCCTGCTGGCATCTCAGCCCCTCTGTTATCTGTGTAACCATTTCCTTGCGTCGAGGTGCCTCTGCTCTAAATACTCTAGTAGTTTCTGTTTCCTGTTTGACTCTTATTGATACAGTGTCACTTGCCATTAATCTGGGGCCTCTGGGATAAGGAGAACTCCCTAATAAGCATCTTCTCTCAGTGTTTGATGGGAATATGGGGCCATATGGCATATTGGTACCAGGCTAAAGCAAATCATTTAACCCAAATGAACCTCAGTTTCTACAGCTATAAAATGAGTATAAAAATATCTTTTCCATCTATTTCCAGAGTTACTATAAGTATTAAATTCTTTAAAACCATGAAAACATTTTGTAAAGTAGTATACATACTCTACAAATATGGCATTATATCAGTGCTCATCTCAGCTTCATTCTTTCTAGCTGTGTGGTCACAGGCCAACTTAGCCCCTCTGAAGCTAATTGTGGGAGAAAATAATAGTTCATATCTTAGTAGATTGTTTTGAAGTTCAAATGAGATAACCAATTATAAAATTGTTTAACACTAGTACTTGGTTGGAGATGGTAATGGTTAGCTTCCCCCTAGTCTTACAGTAAAGTTTGGGTAAGTTACTTATCATCCCGTGAGCCCTTGAATTCCTCAACTCTAAGATGAGAATAACAATGCCAATGTGAAATTAATTAATTATGCATAGATACTTGTAAACCTTTTTAAAAAAATATACAAACTTAAGGTTATTATTTTTGAAGAGAACCTCTCCCTGAAATTATCTTTATCCTGGAAACAGCCGGGGTCAGAAACTATTGTCCACTCTCCTGGGCAAATGATGGCATACCATGTTCCCCATATAGCATGGGCTTCAGGCTCACCAGATGTTCGGGACTGATTCCAAGTACTTGGCAGGGAGGCCAGTGCTGCTGCAGACCTTATCAGGTGCCTTCTTAATTGCTGAGGGAGGGAGAAGGGTAGACAGCTGTCTGTGTTGGATTGGGTGGGCCTTTGGATGCTCACAGCAGGACTGACATTAGTAACTGACATCCTTATCAGATCTGTGTTCAGCCTGTGTACACAGGTTAGGACCTGATAGCCTGGCTTTGAGTCCTGGCTCCACTATTCACCCACTGCAGTTTGGGCATGTTACTTAACCTCTTGTTCCCCAGTTTCATCTGAAAATGAAGATTAAAGCACTAACTTCTTTTTTTTTTTTTTTGAGACGGAGTCTCGCTCTGTCACCCAGGTTGGAGTGCAGTGGCGCAATCTCGGCTCACTGCAAGCTCCGCCTCCCGCGTTCACGCCATTCTCCTGCCTCAGCCTCTCCGAGTAGCTGGGACTACAGGCGCCCGCCACCATGCCCGGCTAATTTTTTTGTATTTTTAGTAGAGACGAGGTTTCACCGTGGTCTCGATCTCCTGACCTCGTGATCCGCCCACCTCGGCCTCCCAAAGTGCTGGGATTACAAGCATGAGTAAAGGACTAACTTCTTCACAGGGTTATTGGAGGAACTGAATGAATGAATCCAGGTAAAGCATTTAAAATAACACCAGACAAATAGAAAGTACTCTGTTAGGTTAATTGTTGTGATCAGTATTTTCTTGTAATGAGAAAGCAGATTTCCAACATTAGCATGTATACCCACTACATGAAGTGGCAAGAAAAAAACTGACCTTTCAAAGGACTTGCAAATCCCATAGCCAGAGGCATTCTTGTTAGACCTTTGTCTGGGACTTGAATTGACCAAGGTTCCCACTGAATGTTGAAAATTGGTTTTTGTAGCCACAGGCCAAAATCTCCATCTAGGAACTGATTGGGAGCGTAGACTAATGGAGATGGGGTGAAGGAGGGCTATTATTGTGTTCCATGTCACAAGCAAATGCACTAAAGATGTTAAATTTTAAGAATCAAGACTGTATTAACTTAGCTGCCTTATTCTCTACAGCAGTAGAGAATTCTGGTTAAATACATTTAAATAGAGCTCCCTGGAGAACTAGAATAGTTTTACAATTCCATCTCTCAAGCCTGAATTTTCACAGTGGTCCCATGGTTCAAATGAGTGGTTATGGATACAGATGCTATGAAAACAAGCGGTCCCTGCACTAGAACTAGTTTAATACATTGTGGCCCAGCTTTTCTCCAGGAGATCCCATTAGACGAGGTCCTCATCTCTCTGCCCACCTATTATGGCTCTTGTATTTCTTGTCATTAGAGTAAAACTAGGTTTTACTCTGCATCTCTCCTTTCTCACAAATACTTGTAGAGTGGCTACAATATGCAAGGCGTGGTACATCTAGATACAGAGAGATACAGTGGTGAACAAGAGAAACAGTCCTCGCCCTGTGGGGCTTGTGGGTGGAGGTGGGAGTTTAACACATCATTTAATTGTAATTACAATAAGTATTGTGTTATGAAAGTACAGGGTGGGTAAGAATATCACGGGGAACCTATTTTAAGTCAGGATCCTCTCTGAGGAAGTAACTTTTAGGATGGAGCCTGTTACATGAATAGGGAGACACCAGGCAAAGGCAGGAGGAGAATGCTCCAGGGAGAGGGAGCAGCAGACACAGAGGCCCTAGCGTGGAAATGACCATGGGATCAAAGGAAACAGCAGAAAGCGGCAGGGCAGGTGCTGTGAGTGTGGCTGGCAATGTAGGTAGAAGCTCAGTGGTGCCTGCATCATCAAGGGCAGGTTAAGAACTTGGTGAATGAATGCCTTTAGGCAGGGGATTAATTAACACAATTAGATTGGTGTAGAGTGCCCTATGTATTGCCCAATATATATATTGTCCAGAGTGCTCTCTGGACAATCCCAACCTCATTCACAGCTCTAGTCTCCCCTTATGCTGATGACTCCCAAATTTACACCTCTATGCCAGTCCCCTGCTGAGTTCCAGACCTGTGTGTCCAACTGCCCAATGGACAGTTTGCTCATCTGTATCAGGAGGAGATGAACTGATGGACACATAAGACCCCTTCCAGCTCTAGAGTTATCTGACTTTAGGGGTTCCTAGAAAGAAGGGATCACTCAGGAGGAGGTGGTGATGGAGTTGAGGCAAGCCTTAAAGGATGATAGGTGTATCATAGGGGACTCGGTTCTCAGAGTCAAGCTGGAGTCCCTTCTTGGCAGCCTTTCTTTCCTTGCTGTGGACTTTGTGCCTGGAAAACAGGCCAAGAGCCCAGGTCACTCATGCCATTTTCTAGATCTCTTTTCTTCTGCAGAGACCCTCCATTCAAGACCCGGACATCCTTGCAAAATCCTATGTTTAGGTCACAAATGTCAGTTGAAGTAATTTAGGGTAGATGAACTGGCTTGCTATCAAATCACCATCACTGGACTAACGGTTACAAAATCCAAATCCCACAACAGCCTCTGAGTTCTTCTGAGATCTGGCCCCTGCCAGAACACCTTTTTTGTGTCCTGCTTGACAGTCTTTGCTCCAGCCACAACTATTTGTAATATTTGTACTCACAGTCGTCATACTGTTCTTGACCCCTCCTCATTTACTCCTATGGTACCCACTACCTGGAATCTCCTCCCCAAATGATCACAGCATTTACTGCATTGTACAATAATTTGTGTAATTCTCCTCACCACCCTCCTGATTATCCCTATCATTTTAATCTCCACATCTGTAGCACCTGGCAAAGGTTTTCGATAATGTTTATTCCATGAATTAATGAAGTAGTGACTGAAGTCCAGTTGGGTGATCTGTAACCACCTCAAAGTCAGCTTGACCTCTCCAAACATTATCACATACATCCATGCCCCTTAAACTAACCTAAGTGGTCCTTTCCTGTGTTCCCATACTGCCCTGGCACTCCTTGCCCCCTAAAAATATCATCAGATGATAACCTTCTGTTTTCCTGGCATCTTCCCTTATTAGGCCATGCTGATCCTGATAATCAGGAACCAAGTCTTTCATCTCTGTCTTGTAGCACCTGGAACAATGTTCAGCACATGGTAGATGCCCAGTAGTTGTTGGTTAAATGAATAAAAGAAGAAAAAGACCAAAGGAAACAGCCAGTTAGCTCCTTCTCCAGTGAGATCTTGTTTTTGGTTTTCCCATTTGTAAAAGAAGTAACCGCATAAAATGACTTCTGATACCTCTATTCTGAATTTGATATGGGCATACAACTGTCCGCCCAAAGTATCTAACACAGTGGCTAAAGAGAGAGGTTACAGACTGGGCAACTTTGCAAGACCCCATCTGAAAGAGAGAGAGAGAGGAAAAGAAAAAAGAAAAAAAGCAAAGACACTTTGGGAGGCTGACATAGGTGGATCGCATGAGCTCAGAAGTTTGAGACCAGCTTGGGCAACATGGTGAAACCCTGTCTCTACAAAAGAAGACAGAGAAAACAAAATACCAAAAAATTAGCTGGGCATGGTGGCACACACCTGTAGTCCCAGCTACTTGGGAGGATGAGGTGGGAGAATCACGTGAGCCCAGGAGGCTGAAGTTACAGTGAGCCAAGATTGTGCCAATGCACTCCAGCTTGAGCAACCATGAGACCCTGTAAGAAAGAGAAAGAAAGAGAGAGAGAGAGAGGGAGGGAGGGAGAAAGAAAACGAAAGAAAGAGAGAGAGAAAAGAAAGGAGGATAAAGAAAAGAAAGAGAGGTTTAAATGATCACTTCATCCCCCCCTCCCCCATAGCTTTAGAGAACCTTGCAACAAGTATTAGACTGGAGTAGACTAGAGTTTGGGAACTGGAATTTCTGTTTCAGTTTCATCATTCAGTAGTTACATCACTTTGAGCAACTTAGTCTCTCTGGTTCTTCATTTTCTCCTTGATAAAATTAGTTAGATTAGGTAAACTTTAAAACCATTTTAGGTTCTGAACTTCTGTGATTCACAGGATACTGTTTCTGGAATTTAAAACATTACAAGTGCCAAGGGTAGGTGCGCTCTCAAATGAAAGGGGAGTTCTGGAATTCTCTGCAGCAACAGAAAGAGCAAAACACCCTAAGTTTACTTAACAGTTTGCTACTGAAGGCTCTTTGGAAGTGTCAGATTCACCAGATGAAGGGCTTCACAGCAGCCTCAGAATGATTCAGCATGGTGCCCCACAGTCAAGGCTGACTTGCTGCCTCATGATTCCTGGTCTGGCGCAATTTCCTCTACCCCATGTGAAGGGGGATTTAAGTACGAACTTGGCACTCAGGGTTAAAATTACAAAATTAAGGCCGGGCACACTGGCTCATACCTGTAATCCCAGCACTTTGGGAGGCCGAGGTGGGCAGAACACCTGAGGTCAGGAGTTCGAGACCAGTCTGTCCAACATGGCAAAACCCCATCTCTACTAAAAATACAAAAACTAGCTGGGAGTGGCGGCGTGCGCCTGTAGTCTCAGCTACCTGTGAGAATCACTTGAACCTGGGAGGCGAAGGCTGCAGTTAGCAGAGATCACACCATTGCACTCCAGCCCGGGTGACAGAGCAAGACTCTGTCTCAAAAATAAAATAAATATTAAATATGCTCATTGAGACTACACTTGCCACTCACAGCCCTACAGTCCTGCCTTCCTCCAGAGACACCTTCTGTCCCCCTGGGAGTCACATCCTCTTCCCTAGTTGTGAATCTTCAGTCTAGGATATTATATGAAAACCTATTTAACCAGTCTAGGGCAGCCAGGTTCCCTACCATGTGTCTGTTTTTCATAATCGTTATTAGGAGAGAGAGCACCTTAATCAAATAAATATCTGTTGCACTTCTAACATGTAAAGCTCTGTGGTATAGTTTCTGCCCATAAAGGCTTTATTGCAGATTGTTAAAACTATAATAATGTTTCATTACCGATGGTAAAATTAACATAGACCTTCTTCTAATGGGATAGAATAAAATTCACTCCAGTAGAGTAGAAGAGAAGAGAAGAAAACAGGATAGGGGAAGGAACAACAACAACAAAAAAAAACAGGATGCATCTCATCCATAAGGGTAAAGCATTACTTTGTGAAACTTTAACTTTGTGTATATTCATATAAGACAAGCTGTAAAAAATGCTTTCCTTCTTGTGGATTGTGATTTTTTTTTTCAAAGTGTGAAGAACACTGCCTTACAGTATGTCCAGGAATACAAAATTAAATTATATGAGCAATCACGTGGCAAGGAGCAGGAGGTGTGCTGAAGGAGAGCTGTGGGGGTCCATGATGAGTCTAAACACCAGGGAAAGGATAGTCCAAGGACAGGGCCTCAGTGCAGAAAGTGGTGATGCGGAGATGAAAGAAGGATTTGCGTGAAGAGAGACAGTGGAGCTGAGCATTAAGCAGATTGGGAGGCTGTGATTTAGTGAGACAAGAGTCAGGGAGAGGATATGCTGTGTCTGGGAGCGCGGTGTGAACAGAACTACAGTCAGCCCTTCCTGTCTGTGGGTTCTGGATCCACGGATTCAACCAACCACAGATGGAAAATATTCAAAAAATAATAATAGCAATACAGCAATAGAAAATACATAAATCAACAGTAGAGGCCAGGCGTGGTGTAACTGCCCAGTGGGTTCACCTTGCCTGCTGCCTAGATAGAACCAATTTATCAAGACAGGGGAATTGTCATGGAGAAAGAGTAATTCACGCAGAGCCGGCTCTGCGGGAGACAGGAGTTTTGTTATTACTCAAATCAGTCTCCCGGAGCATTCGGGGATGAGAGTTTTTAAAGATAATTTGGCAGGTAGGGGCTTGGGGAGTGGGGTGTGCTGATTGGTCAGGTTGGAGATGGAATCACAGGGGGTGCCAAGTTAGGTTTTTCTTGCTGTCTTCTGTTCCTCGGTGCAATGGCAGAACTGGTTGGGCCAGATTACTGGTCTGAGTGGTGTCAGCTGATCCAGAGTGCAGGGTCTGGAAAATATCTCAAGCACTGATCTTAGGTTTTACAATAGTGATGTTATCCCCAGGAGCAATTTGAGGAGGTTCAGACTCTTGGAGCCAGAGGCTGCATGACCTCTAAATTGTAATTTCTAATCTTGTAGCTAATTTTTTAGTCCTGTAAAGTCAGGCTGGACCCCAGGCAAGAAGGGGGTCTTATTGGGAAAGGGCTGTTACCAATTTTCTTTCAGAGTCAAACCATGAACTGACCCACAGTTAGTTCGGCCTAAGCCCAGGACTCCCACAAGGACAGCTTAAGGGTTAGAAACAAGATAGAGTCAGTGAAGTCTGATTTCTTTCACTGTCATAATTTCCTCAGTTATAATTTTTGCAAAGGTGGTTTCAATTGTGGCTCATGCCTATAATGCCAACACTGGGAAGCCAAGACAGGAGGATTGCTTAAGTCCAGGAGTTTGAGACTAGCCTGGACAACATAGGGAGACTCTACCGAAAAAAAAAAAAAAAAATTTTTTTTGTTTTAATTAGCAGGGCATGGTGGTATGCACCTGTGGTCCCACCTACTCAGGAGGCCTAAGTAGGAGGATCGCTTGAGCTCAGGAGGTCGAGGCTAGTGAGCCATGATCATACCAGTGCACACCAGCCTGGGTGACAGAGTGAAACACTGTCTCGAAAATAAATAAATAAATATATGTGTGTGTGTGTGTGTGTGTGTGTGTGTGTGTACACAGAATAGCAACTATTTGCTTGGCTTTTACATTGTATTAAGTAGTATAAGTAATGTAGAGATGATTTAAAGTATGTAAGAAGATGTGTGTGGGTTATATGCAAAATACTACACCATTTTATATCAGGGACTTGAGCATCCGTGGATTTTGGTATCCATAGAGGTCCTGGATCCAGTCCCCCAAGGAGGCCAAGGGACAAATGAACTCTGATTCCGTGAATTGCAGTCCTCCTACTAGAATGAGCCTAAATTTGGGGGCTTCACAGTTTTGTTGGATTGTCGTCGTTGTATTTTTTGTTTCCTCCCTTCTAAGTTTATTTTTTTTCTGGATCTCCTATTTATTTAACTTTATCTTCCAACCTGTTTACTGAATTTTTCTTCTCTGTTATCAGATTTTTAATTTCTGAGAGCTCTTTTGCTCTCTGAGTGTTCCATTTTTGTAGCATTCTGGTTTTCAGGATGCAATATCTTCTGTCTTTCCAAGAATATGATGTATAAGATTTTCCTGCTTTGGATGCTGTCTCTACAAGAATCCCAGAATCTGTTTCTCGTGGCCCTTCATACTCAGGCCTGTCCCTTCTGCTCTGTGGCCATACCCACCCAGGAAAGTTTTTCAGCCCTCTGTTACCACTTCTAGAGATATCACAAGTTGCTACTTTGTACCTCTTAAACACTGTACCTTCTCTCTCTCTAGGAAGAAGTCTCCTATGAAGAAAGGGCCTGTGAAGGAGGCAAATTTGCCACAGTGGAAGTGACAGATAAGCCTGTGGATGAGGCTCTACGGGAAGCAATGCCCAAGGTCGCAAAGTACGCGGGGGGCACGAATGACAAGGGTGAGTACCCCTGCAGGACGTGGCTCTGGTCTCGGGGGCCAGCTTTGCAAGGTCTCACTTCATCAGTGGTAAACGCAAGTGAGGGGCTACAAGGCACCTGTAGCGACCTGTTTCAGTGACCCGTGAACCTCCTGCACTGTGTGAACAAGCAGTTTATCGCAGGAATCTGGGGAAACCACTCTGGTGTCAGCCCAGCCTGTCCCTCACTTGAAGGCATCCCTGCTCAATATCTCCGAGTTCCTGCTTCACTCCCAGGTGTGGGACCATATGCTCTATTTTTTTTTTTAACCCCGCAGTGCCTATTATGTCTTTGGATTGGTTGACCAGGTGACGTGTGCCCACAGTAAGCTGAGCTACAGCAAAAGGCAAGGCCAGCATCAGGCTGGAGATCCCCAGAGTCAGCCCCTGGTAGCTCAGATTCTGCTGGGTCCTGAGGCTCAGTGAGCAGTGAGGTTCCAGACCCTGTCTGGCAAATGAAGGGTCTGAGAATTCTTAAGCCATCCCGCTCTTAAAAACTTGGCAGTTCATGCTGGCCACCTCTCTACTTTAAAATGATAAGTCTGAAGTCTCATTAAAGGTGTACCTGTTAGATGTAAACCCTATTTAAAAATGAGTTTGACTTGTAAGAAGCCCTCTAATTTGGGTAGCATTTTGGAATCACTGCAAAACAAAAATGGGTCAGAAAGCAAGGGGAAAAAAGAGATGTGTTTAATTTTTAGGATATTTCTCAAGCTGATAATTTAGAGAGCTAAAAACATGTATTAGCCTTAATAACATTTACTAGGAGCTGCCCTGTCTATTGAGTAACCATTCTTTTATTCCTTTACTTACTTAAAAAACTTGCTTTAAAAAAAAAAATTTACTAGGACTAAAGTAATCAGGCTTTGGAAGATATGTTAACCTGTAGGAAGTCAGGAAGAAATCTGTTCCTTCTTAACACTGTCTTAACATTTTTTTTAGATGAAAATATGTATAAGAATTATAAAACTCACTAAAGAAAACCTTGAAAATAACAAAACAGTGTTCCCTAATTCCCCCATTCAATACAATCAGTGTTGTCTTTTGAATATATTTTTTAGGGCTTTTTAATGTAATCTTAGTGTTCCTATAATTACATATCCTGCTTCTGTTAGTTATTATTTCATAATTATTTTCCATTAGTACCAGAGTCTTCTTAAGCATAATTCCTAGCTACATCATATGGCATCATGTGTCTGTAATTTACATAGACATATTCCTGTTTTGAACAGAATTTATAATTCTGCTATAATGAATATCTTATTACCTATAGCCTTTTCCATATTTTAGATTGATGTTTTAATTAGGCAGTAATTAAATACTGGCTAGGCATGGTGGCTCACACATGTAATCCCAGCACTTTGGGAGGCCAAGATGGGCAAATCACTTGAGGTCAAGAGTTTAAGACCAGCCTGGCCAACATGGCAAAACCCCATCTCTACTAAAAATACAAAAATAAGCTGGGTGTGGTGGCGCACGCCTGTAATCCCATCTACTCAGAAGGCTGAGGCACAAGAATCACTTGAACCCAGGAACCCAGGAGGCAGAGTTTGCAGTAAGCCGAGATCACGCCACTGCACTCCAGCCTGGGCAACAGAGTAAAACTCTGTTGGAAGAAAGAGAGAAAGAGAGAGAGAGAGAGAGAGAAAGAAAGAGACTGATAATCTACAGTCTTGATATATAGTGCCAAATCATTTTTTAGAGTTGTACCACTATACTCCTACCAACAGCATACACAAATAACAGGTGTTCATGTATTTCTATGTATTTTTAACACTTGAAATGTTCATTGTTAATTTCAAGAACAAAAAAATACCGCTTTGAAAGATGAATGGAACTAATGTGTCTTCCACAGCCCTAAGCAAGCTCTGTCTCTGATCCCTGCCTCACTCTGTGCTTTTGTGTTTTCAGGAATTGGAATGGGGATGACAGTCCCTATTTCCTTTGCTGTGTTCCCCAATGAAGATGGCTCTCTGCAGAAGAAATTAAAAGTCTGGTTCCGGATTCCAAACCAATTTCAAAGCGACCCACCAGCTCCCAGTGACAAAAGCGTTAAGATTGAGGAACGGGAAGGCATCACTGTCTATTCCACGTAAGGAGACAATCCTTCAGGCATCCATGGGTGGCGCTTGATTCCCGTACCACTCCTTGCATCACCTCTGGCAAGCATTCGTGTCAAATTTTTATGGTTACTGAATTAATTTAAGTAGGAAATGCTGAATCTTAACAGTTTCTTATTTTAAATTTCTTCAGGCTGCAGCACGCACACATTTGCATTTTATCGGAATAAATGCCTTGGCCAGTTGCCAAATTGATGGGGCGAGCTTAAGCTTTGCTTAAGTTTACAGTGAATGTCTACATTAGCCATAGCAGGGTTCTAGGAGACTCAGCAAATACCTTAAGTCAAGCCGTGGTCTGGATTCATGGACACATGGGAAGCATAAAGGGCTGAGGAATACCTGATTTCTACCCCACACTCTCTTTGAATGCCAGAGAGCAGGGAGCATTTGCCAGAGCTGGGCTTCCACCCTCCTTGTGTTCCTGGATGGTAGTCCTTTGAGCAGAGCACACATCTATTCTCTTGTCATCCTGGTCCTGTTTCCAGGACTTCATGCGGGGTCATTTTCCCTTGACTGTAGAGAATAGCAGGTGCAAATGGTTACTAGTTTCTATCCCTTGCGCTCCAACCTGCCCTCAGAAACCAAGTCTTCTAGATCATTGATGACTCCTCACATTTGTTAAAATCCTCTCATGTGACAGGCACCAAACCAGGCTCAGGGGAAGACCAGGATCTTCGCCAGAAGTAACCATAGGTGGTTTGGCTCTGCTCAGGAGCAACCTCATGAAAAATTCATACACATATCATCTTGCACTGGACTGAGTATTGGTCCACTTCAGGGACCTCCAAACTTGGCTGCCCTGCTACAACCCTGAACCTGATGGTGGGACCATTTTCCCTGGAGCTGTGTGAATGTTCTGAGAATGCGAGTTTCACTGCTGTGTGTAGTCCTAGGCCAGGTGACTGCAGGGTCCCCTAGAGGACAGTGAATGTAATGCAGCTGGGAGCTGGCACTGGAGCCTCAGCTCCTGTGCTTGTCCTGCAGTCCTCATTCAAGACTTCCCAGCTTCCCTTCAGAGGGTGTGGAGAAAGCAAATTACTTAACAATATCTTTTCCTAGGGTGGAGATGCACCTAGGGTGCAGCATTTAAGGAAGCACTCACTCTCACAGCTGTCCAAGTGCAGGATGGGGACTGAGAGTGAGCGCCTCCTTAAATCTTGTGCCCTGGGTTAGATGTCTGCTTGTCTTTTCCATTCTATTTCCTGTGTTTGGGAAGCAGCAGGTATACTGCAATGAGCTTGTATTTTATTTGAATTCCAGCTCTACTGCTTACTAGCAGGATGATGCTTGGGAAGTTACTCAACTGCTTTAAGACTTAGCTTTTGCATTTGTTAAGTGCTGATAATATAACCTCCTATATATGATGTGTGTGTGTGTGCATGTAATGTAACCTTATAGGATTATTGTTAAATATCTTTCAGTATTTACTAATATACTATTTGTATGTTATCTAATGTTTATGACCTGAAGCAGGTTTTGGCAATTACCCCTTCTGTCTGTTCATTCTTATTTCATAAGGAATGAGATAGACATGATTGAACAGTTCACATTAAGACTTCAAGCAGATGGGGCTAGTTTCTGATCATTTGTTTTACCAGACCCTGAGTAATGAGTGGATATAATTTTTTTTTTCTTTTGTCTTTAACTTTTTAGTATGGAAATTCTCAAACTTATAGAAAGGTAGAAGCGTATAAGATCATGAAACCATATGTGCCCATCCCCTACCTACAGCAATGATCAGCTCAAGGCCAATTCTATGTCTCGTCTATCTTCACAGCATTCACCCAGCCCTACCCTGGATTATTTTTTGGCAAATTCCAGACATTATATTATTTCACTCATAAATCTTTCAGGTAACTACTAAAGATTTTTTTAAAATATAGTTACGATACCTTATTTTTTCTGAAATTTTAATAGTAATTCATTAATTTGTAATATAAAATATTCAGTGCTTAGATTTCCCCCATTATATCATTTGTTTTTTTGTTTTTTTCCTTTTTTTTTTTTTTTAGACAGAGTCTCTCTCTGTTGCCCAGGCTGGAGTGCAGTGGTGCAATCTCAGCTCACTGCAACTTCTGCTGCCTAGGTTCAAGCAATTCTCCTGCCTCAGCCTCCCAAGTAGCTGGGATTACAGGTGCCTGCCACCGTGCCTGACTAATTTTTGTAGTTTTTTAGTAGAGACGGGGTTTCACCACCTTGGCCAGGCTGGTCTTGAACTCCTGACCTCGTGATCCACCTGCCTTGGCCTCCCACAGTGCTGGGATTACAGGCATGAGCCACCACGCCTGGCCATCACTTGTTTTAATATTTTGTTAGAATCTGGATCCAAGTCAGATCTTGCAGTACTTTTTGTTGTTGTTGTTGAGAGACAAGGCCTTGCTCTGTTGCCCAGGCTGGAGTGCAGTGGTGTGATCATAGCTCACTGCAGCCTCGAACTCCTGGGCTCAGGTAATCCTCCCACCTCAGCCTCCCAAGTAGCTTGTACTACAGTTGCACACAACCACACCTGGCTGATGGTACATTTTTAAGCTTTTATTAATCTATGAATTTCTTACGAACACACCTTTACATTCTTCCTTGCCATCTGTGGATCATTTGTCCTGTTATTATCTGTACTGGATTTTGCTGACTGCATTTCCGTAACATCTTACCACATCCCTCTTAGCCCTGTATTGCCTGTAAATTAGTAGTTGAAACTAGAGGCTTGATCAGATTCAAGTTTTTGAAGTTTTGATGGGAATATTTCCTGGGTGGTGGTGTTTACTTCCTTCAGGGGCCCACAGTGTCTGATTGTCCCTGATTGAGTGATGTTGGTGACCATAGTTCATTGTTGCCTAGATTCTTGTTCCATTAGAGGCCATAAAATGATAATGCTCTCTGTTTTTCCTTCTTCTTTTATTACCTGCAATATTTCGGTAAAGAGAAACTTCCCCTCGTTTACTATTTGGCTTCCTTTATTTCATATAGAAAAAGCCAGATACATGCTTGCTTGATACTTTATTTACCAGTTTTCAGAATGGTAATTTCATTCTGTAACATCCTCAAGGTCAAGTGGTCTGCATCTTCGTTTTCTGAGTGTAATTATAAACATATGAATTTAAACATATTTGATGTGTTTCAGTTTGTTACAGTTATTATTCTTATTGATGCTCTAATTGCCCCACTGTTGGCCAGTGGGAGCCTCTTCAAGTTGGTTTCTTGGTCTTTTTGACACAGCTCCAGTAATCTTTGATGGCTCCCTGGCTTTCTGATATAATTGAGATGTTTTGAGCACATCTTAGCATTTCTTGCCCTAGAGCTAGAATTAGCCATTTCTCTAAGGAACGCTGGTTTCTTATGGTGGGAAGGGGTATAACGGTACTATCAAAGGCAGGTCGGTGACCATGTCCTTTTAATTCTCTGAAATCTAAACAGATCAAAGTGCCAAATGTGGTGTCTAGCCTGGCTCCATGGAATTTTTAACATGGAGTTTTCACACAGCATATGATCATTCCTCAACTCGCCACTTGATGTCACTGCATAGTCAAATGAGCATTCAAAAGTACCCTGCAGTGATTTGTGTTATTTTTGATTCTGTTGAAAGCAATGTTAATGAGATGGTAGAAGGCAAATGTACTACTTCAAATGCAAAAGTACTCTATCAAATAATGCAGTGAGTGCATTCAACGACAAAATTAATTCTAAAATGAAAGCCTGGCATCCTTCACTCAGTCTTCCTTCTTTATGACCTTGTGAAGAGACGTTTACAAAGGGATTATACGTTTATTAGCATTGTTAATTACCGGTGCTTTTAGATGAATAGAATGCTGTGAAAAAGAATAGCACTATCAGAATATGTTTAGTATTCACGAGAGGCAATAGAATTATCCTCACACTTAGACCAGCGGCGACATTCCAGATGATTGTCCTTTCTCTATGCACTTAGGTTAGAGTCTGGCCTTTTCAGCTCATTTCAGCACCAGGTTCTCAATAGGGACCAACAGCTGGAGACCTGATGGTTTTAATGAAACTTTCACGGTTTAAATGAAATGTCTAGATATAAAGGAAAAAGTTGGAAACCAGGAGTTTATTTTCAGGGTAACCTATGCTCCAACCCAGTTCATCACTCAGTGGCCATAGGACCTTTGGTATATTGCCAGCCTCACTGCACCTCAGTTTCCTCATCTGTAAGATGGGCATGAGTACCTAGCTTTTATGGTATTGTGAGGATAAAATATGATAATATCTGTAAATACCTACTCAGTACTAGACATGAGGTAGACACTCAGTAAATGTTAGCCTATTCTCCTCTTCCTAACTTCACCTCCCTTTGAGAATTTGATCAAGTTTTCTTAGAATTAACAATAAAAGAGTCAAAGTTACTGCAGATACACTTGGGTTAGAACCTCAATTCCAATAATTATGAGTTTTATAACTTGCAGCAAGTTGTTTAATCTTTCTGAGCCTCAGTTTTCTCATCTATAAAATAAGATTTGTAAGGCATGATTGCGAAGGCCGGTTTCATTGTGCATTTGAAAGAACTTTGTCAGCTGTCAGCACCTAGGTTGCTGATGTCATTTTTCCCTCTAAATGACCAGGCCCCAATGGAGGCCATTGGCAGCTTGGGAAGTTCAGCCTAGAGAAAGAGAAGTTTGGAAGAAAGAGCTCAGCTGCTAAACCCTTAGGGGGTTCCCACGTCACCACTTAGGAGATTTACAGACCAGTGTTTGCCCATGTTCCTAGATAATTCAACCCTGTTTGTAACCACAGGAAGTTGGGACCAAGGGTTTTCAGTCTTAGCACCCTTGCTTTGCCCCTTCACTTCAGTTAAAAGGGGCCTTGCCCAGCCGTTCTATTGAAAATAGCACCCTGTCCTTTTCTGTCCCTTATCCAGCTTTATTTTGCTTTGCTTCACTTATAATCGATTGCATTATATATCTCTATCTGCTCATTTATTTATTGCCCTCTCCCCACTAGAATGCAAGCTTCCCAAGGGCAGGGCCTTTGGCTAGAATATAACAAGCGTTCAATAAGAAGTTGGTGAATTGGCCATCACAGTGGCTCACATCTGTAATTCTAGTACTTTCGGAGGCCAAGGCAGGTGGATCACCTGAGCTCAGGAGTTTGAGATCAGCCTTGGCAGCATAATGAGACCCCGTCTCTAAATAAAAAACAAAAACAAGTTTTGGTGAATTGATACATGAACAAAAGAGCTCATCCTTGCCTCTCTTGTGCTTCTCTCTCTCTGCTCTCTCCCATAAAGATCTTGGTCCCCATCATAGCTTCAGCTGTCACCAGTGTGTTGGTAACTTTCCAGCCTAACCTCTGTCTGTCTCCCCTGAATGTCTTGTCATCCCATCAGGCTCAGCATGGAGCCTGAGACAATGTGATTTACCCACTCGTTTCATTCCTTCATTCAAAAGATAGTGGATTCCTTGTTCACTTACTCTGTACCAGGAACTATTTTAGGTGTCTAACAGTAAAATGGACATCATGAGGTAATGTCCTTGCCCCTGGAAGGATTCAAGTGCCATCTGGATAGATGGGTGACACTTATGCCATGTGACATTTGCACTAGGTGGGAAGTTTGGTTCGATTTGACAAACATTTATTAAATATCTCTTATATTTAAGCCACCTCACCTCCAAAAGCCTTGCCGATGATAAGATTCTGTGTCTCAGCCTAATTAAACACCATTTTCTCTCCCGCCACAACTGTCAGTTATCCCGTAAGTCTTTTATAAACTACCACCAGGCAGGGGCTTCAGGCTATTTCTCTGTAGTTGATGCCCGGGTCAACAAGTCTCGTGCTGCCTTCTCTCCTAAGCACTAGCCTTATATTTCCAGCTCCCAGGAGGCATCACCACCTCAAGTATCTCCCAAATCAGCATGTCCAAAACACAACGCAGATTTCCACACAAAATCAGATCCCTTTCTGTGTTCTCTGTCTTAGTGACAGTCCCCTCCCTCCTCCTACCCACCCTGTTCCGATGTCATTCTGACTCCTTCCCTTCTGCATCTAATTATTGGCTCATCCTGGTCAGCTCCCAGCTGTCCCTTCCTTCCCTTCCATCTACACAGGTCTCCATCATCTCTTGTGCAAATCATTGCCATGGCATTGGCTTCCAGCTCTCCCATTTCTGACCCTTCTAAAGTGTCCTTTTATCACCACCTGCCTAAGGCACAGGACTGATCACATCGCCTGTCTTTGCTCAGAAACTGAGCCTCCCCAGAGGCTGCTCAGCTCTGGTTGGGGGCCTCAGGCCCCTCCAATCAGACATTGGGGTTTGAACAAAAGCCCAGTTACTAATAAGATGCTTCATTTCCACTAGGAGAGGGTGGGTCAACTTTGGGTGCCAAATGTTTGACCAAGCAGTAAAGCCTAGTAAAAATGCCCTGTGATGGCACTGACCACCCTCCACACACAGCACCACTCCCATGTCAACCTGATCTCAGAGCGTCCCACCCACCACCACCCAACATGCCTCCCACCCCGGACACAACATCCACTTCCAGACCTTTGCTCATACGTCCCAGCTCCTCTCAACCCTCCACAGCCTCTGGTTTTTGGAAGCTCTATGAGGACAGAAGGTTGTCATACTGTTCTTTGCCAGCATCAAGAAGAGATACTGTATTTCCAAACAAGGTCACATACACAAAAAAAGTAGAGATGCTCAATAAATGCTTAATATCACCTCTTTCTTAATACCTTCCCTTCGTGTTCTAAGTCAGAACCCATCATTTGCTATTCCTCACCCCCAGAACATTCTGGATGTACCTTCCACCTTCATTCCGGCATTTCCTTCCAGCCAGCGTAATCTTTGCGTGTGTTTCTCTCCTGACCACACTTAGAGCTCTCGAGGGTAGAAAGACATCTTTATCATCCTTACAGCTCTTATGGTGTCTGGCTTGCATTTTGTGCTCAGTGATGTTCAACTCAATAAACACAGGTCCAGCCTGGTTGAATGAAACGCTTATTGTGTGAAGCCTCTCTTCCTGTTGCAGTGAGGCTGTCAGTTCCTGGTCTGATACTTCTTTTGCCTAGCACAGTGCTGCATGCACAGCAGACCGTATACCAGTGTGTTGATCCATTGATGTTAAAGTTTCGAAGTTGAATGGTCAAGCTCAGAGTCATTCTTCCTCCCTGCATGCCTGCACCAGACACTCCCTGAAAGATAATGCATTATGATTTTTTGCTTCCTTGGACAAAAGCCCCACTTCCCTCCACTAGCCCTCACTATTGCTTGTGTGATCTTTCCCCTTTCTAACTCTTCCAGACCTTTTGAGTCAGCTCCTTTTGTGTTTCTGGAATCAGGGGCGTGTGTATGTTTGAGATTCCTCAGTTCCCATGGTAACCAAATTCTTTATTCAGAATACTGAGCTCTGACATTGGGTGAGATAAAACAGTGCCCTGGAGGAGAGCTTCTTTCAAGATGCGGCATTTATAGATAGAGACGTATTCACAGGCTTACAAAAATAATGTAGAGACTTCACGTTTATTTCTTTTAGGGACTCAAAGCACTTTATGAGCATTTCTTAACTCACCTTCAAGCGCGCGCATGAATTCGGAGAGCAGTGGGCCCACTGTTATTGTGCTCCATGTCCAGATTGGAAGCTGAGGCAGGAACCAATGAGGCAAAGTGTCTGTGAACACAAAGCAGAGTCAGCCAGAGCTAGGCTCCCTTCATACACCAGGGGGTTCCCAGTAGGGTTTGGTTTCTGGCTTGTTTGTGCAGTTCTGTGATGGGAGTCAGTGTGGTTGGTTAAATTAGCAGAGAGGAGAACTCATGTATCTGTTCCCATAGCCCACCCAGTTTGTTTGTTTTCCAGTAAAAGGATTCTACGATGAAGCAATAGGGAAAATTTTATCTGCATTACCAGCATTTCAGTCTGCCTGGGAATAAATATAAAGAATTGGGGGTTTTCCCGGAATGAATTTTAGGAGTCCCTGAATGATGACATTCTCCATCTCACTCTCTGCTGGGTTTCCTTCTGCTTCTCAGCCCCTTCTCACCATCCTTTGCCCTGTCCTCTTTCTCCATCTGCCACTCAGATATTAGAATTCTGAGGAGCAAGCTTCTGGCCTGCTGTTTGCCCATCATCTCTACCACACGTCACTCCTCACCACGATTCTAGCCAGTACCTACCCGCTGGGCACTCCCAAGTTTCTGTCACTAGATCCTTCTCCATCCCAAATTGTTATCTCTGACTCCAGTTCTGTCCCAAGTCTAAGGAGATTTTTACACGGTCAGACACACATTTAGATAATAATTGTTGCATGAATGTATTTCACAGAGGGCCCTTAATATTCATATGCCCCCCAAACTAAATCATGAACACCCCTACAGCTTCCCCTCCTGCCTAATGTTACTCTTCAGCCTTTAATCCCTATTCTGGTTAGCGGCATCTTCTTCTACCCAGAGGCTTAACTGGAAGCCCTAGAGAATCCTCTCCTCCTTCCTCTCTCTTATCTCCCTCCACATACAGGTACCTCTCACCTCTGCCTTTCTCCAGCCTTCATCATCTCACACTTGGCTGTTCCTGGGCTCCAGTGGCCCCACATCTCTCAACCTCTTGCCATTTCCCCTGTCCCTCCACTGCCACCAGAGGGATCCTTCCAAAGCACAATTGGATCATGCCAGTCCTCTACTTTAAAACCCTTTCCAGGCCGGGCATGGTGGCTCACACTTGTAATCCCAGCACTTTAGGAGGCCGAGGCAGGTGGATCACCTGAGGTCAGGAGTTCGAGACCAGCCTGGCCAATATGGCAAAACCCCATCTGTACTAAAAATACAAAAATTAGCTGGGCGTGCACCTGTAGCTCCAGCTACTTGGGAAGCTAAGGCAGGAGAATCACTTGAACCTGGGAGGCAGAGGTTGCAATGAGCCGAGATTGCGCCACTGCACTCCAGCCTGAATAGAGTGAGACTCTGTCTCAAAAAAAAAAAAAAAACCCTTTCGTAGGTCTACCTGTGCATCTAGGATCAGGTTCAAACTCTTTAGCATGGCATTCAAGGCCTTCGCATCTGGCTGCAGTGAATCCACTTCTCCTGTTTCAGTTCCCACCACCGTGCCCTCAGATGTTTATTATGTGAATGAGTGAGTGAGACTTATGTAACCACTTCACTCACTAGGTCCTAAGTGCTGTCATCTTTAGCTCTGTCAGGCTAAAGACATCACTTTCATTGTTTAGCCCAGAATTGTTCATTTAACCAAGGGGTTCAACATGTTCAGGCACTGTGTTAGGTGCTCAGTGTATATCAGTGGCCAAAAAATAACAAAAATCCCTGCCATTGTGCAGCCTATATTCTAGCAGAGGACACAAACCATAAACAATAAACTTAATGAGTAAATTATATAGTATGTTAAAAGGTGATACGTGCTGTTAAAAAAGAAAGAAAGAAAAAGTAAAACATAGGAAGAAGATCGGGATGGGGTTAGAGAATGGGGTTACAAGGTTGGAAAGCATTTTAAGAATAGGCCTAATTGAGAAAGTGAGAATTGTTCATTGAGCCAGTTCATAATATTACTATAGTTTTTTTTAGTTGTATTTTGTGTTTTTGTTTTGGAGACAGGGTCTCACTATGTTGTCCAGGCTGGAATGCGGTGGCTATTTACAGATGTGATCATAGCACAATGCAGCCTCAACTCCTGGCCTCGATCAGTACTCCTGCCTCAGCCTCCCAAGTAGCTGGGACCAGAGGCATGTACCACAACACTCAGCTACATGATATTTCTTTAGATTACCATCATGTCCCTCACCCTGGAGTCAGGGAATTAAAAGGCTGTTCTGAGCAAATTGCCAAGTAACAATAATAGCTACTGTTTGTTGTGAGCTTACTACGTGACAGGCTCTGTGCTGAGCAATTTGCCCAGTCATTTCTCCTTTAATCTTTACAGTAGGCTTCGAAGATTGATGTTATCACTATCCCTATTTTACCAGTGAAAAAACTGAAGATTTGAGAAATTAAAGAATTAGCTTAAGACCTAGAAAGGGCAGAGCTAGGATTTGAGCACACACCAGCCATTTTGCCTCTAACTGATAAAGGAAGACATTTGAGGACCACTCCTTTGGAGCTTTCCAAAATCAATACTTAAAGAGCCAACATGGTCCCTTTTCCTAGAGAACAATTCAATGTCACAGCACAAGTAGGGGCTGCAGAGAGCACTCAACACCTGCTTCCATCTCCAGCATCTGTTTCATTTCAGACAAATGGTTCTCAATCTAAAGACATGGTTCATAAAAAACTCCAGTGTCTTACAGGCTTTTATTGCCTGAAAAAAGTCTTTCCTGGATGTTCATCGTCTGTCTGCTAATCCAGTTTCCTCTCATTTGAACCTCAATGAAGCTAGAGCCCAACTTTCTTCATCTCCCTTATAATCTCTTCATATATTAGAAGAATCAAGCCTCTGCTATTCAAAATTGGTCTCGGTTTCATCCATATTCTGTAGCTGTTGTCTAGACATTGGAACAACCAATCCATTACAGAAAACATCCTGGGTGTTCACATCAGTGATGCTGCAATCAACATGCTGAATGCTTGTCCAGCATGACTAACCACTTGTAAAAGAGCAAAGCATGATTCAGAGGACTCCACCAAAAATAATGCATTATTTGGCCTAATCTTGGCCTGGTGCAAATTCAGACTTTTGAGTCATACAGCTCATTAGAAATCGGGATGTACTTGACTCTAATAAAAATTTTAGTGCAACCCAGATTTAGAGTGGTATATTTAGGGTAGGCTACAAGACGAATTTTGGAACAGAAGCAGATGACGTAAGGGAGAGAATAATAATCTTGAAAAGAAAGGCTTTATTGCTTCTCTGTCCCCAATTTCTGCCATCAAAAGAAATACCAGATTTAGGAACAGTCTCTTTCCTTACTAGAAAAAGAAGGCTTTCATGATTTGAGCAGAAGAAAGGATTTATGAGAAGTGATTTCTTTATTTAGGGCATGTTTAAAGCTTGCGTGGGGCCCTCCCAAGTCTTCCTTGGGTCTTTGCCTTTGTTAGCTCTGAGTTTTTTATTTTTTTAGTTTTTTTTTTTTTGTTGTTGTTGTTTTTTTGACACAGGGTCTTGTGTTGCCCAGGCTAGCCTAGCTCTGTTTTTGAATGAAGCTGCTACAAGTCACTGCTGTGATGAACTCAGTCACTAGAGCTGCTCTGCTATCGAAGGGGCATTAGCCACCGTACTCATTGCCGCAGCTCTGCCCCAAGTCCCCTGTAGACTTCCTCCTTCCCTAGGTGGTGACAGAGCAGCAGAAAAGAGGTACAGCCAGACAGTAGAGGGAGCCAGAGAAAAGGGTGAAGGCTTGGCCTTTGGGAAAGCAAACCTACTGTCCCCTTGGGTATTTCAGGAAAGAAAGGGAGGCTCACATTTATACTTGGCTACTGTGTTTCAGTGTACAGTTTTTCGTGTCCATTTCTGCTTTTAACACTCATAACTCTAGAGGAAAAAGAAAATGTATCTCCTTTTTCAGATGAGGAAACTGAGGCTCAGAGAGGTAAAATCAACCCACCTAGGAAGTGGTGACTCAGTCCCCAGTCTTACCACTCTAGCTTGCTTGTCATAATAAGCGTGGTGAGTGACTTCTTTTTTCTAAAGATCCCCCCTCTCTCAGAGGTCATGTCCTTTCGTAACCAGCCCTTGCTCTTGAACCCCCAGGCAGTTTGGAGGTTATGCCAAGGAAGCAGACTACGTAGCACAAGCCACTCGTCTTCGTGCTGCCTTGGAGGGCACAGCCACCTACCGGGGGGACATCTACTTCTGCACCGGTTATGACCCTCCCATGAAGCCCTACGGACGACGCAATGAGATCTGGCTGTTGAAGACATGAGTGACCCACTGAGCCAAGAACTTCCTGGAAGTGTGCCTCTGTGTCTCCTTCCTCGGGGGCAGAAGGGGACAGTGCTTCCCAAGTTCTAACTGCAAGTCCAACTTAACCAACTTTCCTTCAAAGTCAGTTACTGCCAATTTTCTGAAAAAAGCATGTTCCATATACTAAGTCTCTTTTCTCACAGTATGAAATAATACAGCCAAGATAGGCAGCATCCTTCTCATTGATTTAGAAAATTCTGCGGTAGACCAGAAAAATCCTGGCAGCTTTTCTCCAGCCATCTGGGTCACTAAAAACTGATTTTCTAAAATTATTGAATTTGTATTTTGTTATTAAGGGTGAAAATGTGATTTGGGCGTGATCTTTCATCTGTGATTCTTATCAGAGCTTTGTCTTCAGAAAAACTAAAAATAAAAGGCATTGACTTAAACAGCTGAGACAAATCATAAGTGTAATTATTTCCAAGGTTCTATAGTCCTGAAGGTAATATAGGTGTGAGTACTATTGATGATGTTTACCATTGCAGGAACCCTATATTTAGAGCTCCCAAGTCCTTCCAAATATAAACCCAAAGATCCCAGGACACACACCAACCCTAAACTAGACATTTCCCATGACTGTTATGTAGCACTCTGTGATTATAAGTTGAGGATTTTGTTTGCAGCTGTGGTCTGCAAAGGGTTCCAGGAGTCACAAGAGCAGACTGAGAAGAAAAATCATTGCACTATGGTGCACAGACTACCCTGGAGACAGGAGATTTGCCAGGAGGATTGGTTCAGGGGGATGAGATGAGAAGCAGCTGGGGTCCAGTTTCATTAACTGAAGAGGATAGGAATGAAATAAAAGGTGTAGTTTGGCCTGCAGAGAAGGACACAGATGCAAGGCTGTGAGCAGGAAGCTGGATGGCAGCTGAGCTGGAGCAGAGCCTGTGAGTGAGCAGGGAGGATGAAGCTCTCAGTGGGCCCCGGGGCATGTAGAAGTTACTCCGATCCTCATAGTGCACCAGGGCCCCACACTCAGCAGCCCTCCCTAGGACAGCTGGACAGGTTTCCAGGGAGAAACTCACCTTAGCACCCACCCACACCCCATTTGCTGTTTCTATAGGAAACAGAAAAATGAGCTTTAATCCTCACCATGAAGAGTTCTTACTGGACATAAAGTGGGGTTTCCTAAGGAGGGGAATGAGGTATATATCATCATCTTTCCTGGAGTCCTTTCAGCAGTCTTCTGAGAGATGGGTCGTGACCATTTTTGAAGATCCAGGGTGAAAACCATCAGCCACCCAGCCTTGACTATCAGACACCATGCCAAGCCCTTTGCATGCATTGCCCCACTTATTCCATGGGCAACTCTGTGAGGAAGGTACTGCTCTTCCCACACACAGATGAGGAAGCTGAGGGTCCCACAGGCTCCCACACTTGGGAAGCCTTGGAGCCAAGACAAAAGTGCAGCCACAGAGGCCTTATTACATGTCAAGGAGTTTAAGTTTTGTTTTAAGAAAATTGAAAAGTGCATGGGCAGCTTTGAGCAGGAACATGATACTGTCATGTTTTAGAAAGAAAGTTCTGTCTACAATGTGGAAAATAGACTGAAAAAAGGATATGACTGGAGACAGAAAACTAAGTGAAAGATGATGGAGGGCAAAACTAGATCATGGCAGTGGGGATGGAGAGAAGTAGACAGTTTGGAGCAAGAGAAGAGGTTAACAGGACTTGGTGGCTGACTGGTGAATGAGATAAGGAAAAGGTTTGAAGAGGATCAGAGCGTTGCTCCAAACTATGCCACTGTGGCAAATTGGTTATTTTGAGCTGAAGGCAATGGAGAAATGGCAGATACAGGAAGTGCTGTCTGCCCTCCCCTTTTCTGCCTAAAAGGAGTATGTAAATTTCCCCTGAGAAAGGTGCTCTCATTCTACTAGGAAGAGGCGAATATGCTTATCACTAGGGATGGGGCGTCAATGCCAAGATGAGTCTGTACAAACCTTATTAAAATTGCCCTTACCTTCCATCAGTTTCCCCGATATGTTTCCTAGTCACTTTCCCATCCCCCTTCCAGCCCAAACCCTTTTCCTTTGTCATGTCTCCACAATGTATTGTTCTATGTTAAAATGGTACACAATTCTCAAATCTAACTGCTTTAGAGTTTTCACTTTCTTCTGTGAAGTCCTCCATGCCACATAGAAATATTAACGTCAGATAAAAATCTATATTTTTTCCTATTAATATTTTTTCCCTGTTAATCTGTCTTTTGGCAGTTCAATTCAGAGACCCAAGCATGGAACTTAAATAGGTAGAGGAAAAAGTCTTTCCTTCCCTGCAGCATCAAGTATAATGCCCAGGATTTTGGCTTGGGCAAGGGTATGGAGGGGGCTGCCACTCACTAAGGTAGAGAGCACAGGCGAGAAGCAGGTTGATTGGCGAGCGGTGTCCACAAGGGTTATTTAGGCCTGCAGAGCATCCAAGTGAGGCTATCTAGTGGACAGTTGAAAGTGTGGGTCTGATGCTACAAATAGAAGCCTAACGTGGAGATGTGTTTGGACATCACAAATATCTAGATGGAGTAGGTGAATTATGAACTCTCCCAGGGAAAAGCCAGGAGTAAGAAGAGAAGAAAATCTAGGTAAGGACTCAGGAACCCTAATATTTACAGACAAGCAGAAGAAAAGAGCCGACAAATATTTTTAAAAGTGGCTAGTTATATAGGAGAAATGCCAGAGAATAAAAAAGGAAAAAGGTAATCAGTGTGTATCAAACCACTACATCAGTAAGTGCTACTGACCCACGTCCTAAATCATCTTGAAGCCATCTCTGCTAGTACCATCTTAGGATATATCACCATCATTCTTGCCTGAAGTCCTGCAACAGGCTTCTAATTGGTCTCCACATTTCTGCTCCTGCCCCCTTGGACACATTTTCTACACAACTTCCAAATAGATTTTTGCTTTAAAATTCTTATTTTGCACTTAGACTAAAATTCAAACTCCATTTTATGACCTGCAAGGCCTTGTGTGATTTGGCCCCTTCTGACTACTTCTTTCTTTCTTTCCAATCTCTCCCTTAATACCCTTCTGCCACAGTGGACTTTGAACACACGCAGCTCTTTTTTGCCCTAGGGCCCTTGCACTAGCTGTTTTGTCTGCCTAAAACCCTTTTCACTTCCTTTTCAAATGGCCAGGTCTTCTCATCCTACAGATCCTAACTACCTCCTCTTCAAAGAGGTCTTCAATGGCCCCTCTAGCTAAAATAGAGTCAGCCCCCCCTATAGTTCTCCATCATACCATTACATTTTTGCTTTTTTCATAATACAAACCACTGTATAATTATTTTTCTTTTTCTCTCAGATCCCCAGGTGTCAAAGGTCTTGGGGAACACTGGGTCCTCCGGAGTGATCAGAGCCCAGTGCTGGACATCATGGGATGTAATTTTTTAATTTATTCATTTCTTTTTTTTTTTTTTTTTTTTTTTTTTTGTCTCTCACACAAGACTGTAAGTTTGATAAGGAGGAGCCCCTTACCTGCTTTGTTCTCCATTGTATGCCCAGCACCTAGCTCAGGGATCTATCATTTAAGAATGCATGAAATTGTAACAGAAAACTAACAATAGCTTAAGCCAAGAAGTTTTTCTTTTCCCACATAGCAAGAAATCCAGAGACAGGTTCAGTACTTGATGCTGATGTCTCTGCACTTGCCTTTCTCTCTCCCTCAGGGCTGCAAGACGGCTGATGCAGCTCCTGCCATCTCATCCATGTTTAAGGCAGGAAATTAGGGAGATGAGGACAGGCTGTATCAGTTGCATCTGTCCCATTTTATGAAGAAACAGAAGCTTTCCCAAAAGTTTCCCCATCAGAGTTCTACTTTTATCTCACAGGCCAAAACTAACACACAGGGCCATCCATAGCTGCAAAGGGGAGTGTGTGTTGGGCTTTGCAGCCTCTATAGTGAAGAGCAGCAAGGAAGCAGAATATTCAGAATGGCTTTGAGGTAGCTGATCAACAGCGTCTTGCAAGGGGACTATGTGAAGATGTGTATACATGAGGTCAAGAGTTTGGGAAGATGGGAAATAGCTGGAGAGATGAGTTGAGGCCAGATTGCAGAGGATCATAAAGACTTCAATTCTATATTCTCACTTCTTTTTTTTTTCTTTTCTTGAGAGAGAATCTCACTGTGTCACCCAGGCTGGAGTGCAGTGGCGTGATCTCGGCTCAATGCAGCCTCCGCCTCCTGGGCTCAAGCAATTCTCCTGCCTCAGCCTCCCAAGTAGCTGGGATTACAGGTACATGCCACCATGCCCAGCTGATTTTTGTCTTTTTAGTAGAGACAGGGTTTTCACCATGTTGGCCAGGCTGGTCTTGAACTCCTGGCCTCAAGTGATCCACCCACCTCAGCCTCCCAAAGTGCTGGGATTACAGGCATGAGCCACCACACCCGGCCTGTTCTCACTTCTGAGCCAAGCACATGAGCTAGTGCTCAGGAGCACTAGCAGCCTCCCCTCATGATGTCTCCTGCTTTCCCCATCTCTCCTCTCTCCCACTCTGAAAACCCAAAACAGTGGAGCATGGTCAAGATGAGGAAGGGAGTCCCCTACCCACAGCGAGGCCATAGCAGGTGACTGGATGATAGTGATAGAGTGAATTAAGAGAAAAGGGGATTAGAAGCTAGGAAAATGAAGGAAGTTTATCCTTGTTCTGGACTTAAGGATGAAAAACAGAAGCAATGAGACCAGGATTTCTAATTGTCCATCTGTGGATTAGTGAAGCAATATTTCTTCCTGATTCCCAGTCATCCTCTTGTCAGTATCTTTCCCAAAATACACTGATGGAAAAACCCTCTGGCCCCATCTCACTCCTCTCTAGGACCTGGATTAGAGCATATGGCTAATATTTTAGATTGTAAATTGGAAAGCAGTAACCAGAAGAATACAGATATTAATAAAATCTAAACTGTACTCTAGGTTTAAAGCTCAGGAGCACAGCCTTAAGGCTGCTGCCTCGGCCAGGCGCATTGGCTCACACCTGTAATCCCAGCACTTTGTGGGGCAGAGGCAGGTGGATTGCTTCAGGTCAGGACTTCGAGAGCCACCTGGCCAACATGGTGAAATGCTGTCTCTACTAAAAATACAAAAATTAGCCAAGTATGGTGGCATGTGCCTGTAGTCCCAGCTACTCAGGAGTCTGAGGTACAAGAATCATTTGAACCCAGGAGGCAGAGGTTGCAGTAAGCCAAGATCGCGCCACTGCACTCCAGCCTAGGTGACAGAGCGAGACTCTGTCTCAAAAAAAAAAAAAGCTGCTGCCTCTGCAGATCAACATATATGAGGATGATCTCTCTCTTCCAGAAGCCATCTTCCCGAGGCAAGAATATTCCTTTTGTTTTGTGAGCTTCGCCCAGTAAAATTTGTTCTGGGTGTCCCACAGCACACCACCACATTCTCACGCTCATGTGAGTGTTTAAGGGCCCCGGGTGACTGTATATAAATACAGTGGAAGGCCTGGCTGAGCTCAGGGAGTTAGTTGGTCATCACTTGTTTAAGAAAGACCTCCATAATTACGTTTGGCTTCTCCACTCCTGAGTAATGTTACTTTGATCTTGAGCAC